>NC_068450.1:3280775-3338275 GCF_023373465.1 Oncorhynchus keta | reverse complement strand
AAGGCTATCAGACAGCTCCCAGGTATAAGTCTGAGTCAGACATACACAGCAAGGCTATCAGACAGCTCCACGGTACAAGTCTGAGTCAAGCATACACAGCAAGGCTCTCTGACAGCTCCCAGGTACAAGTCTGAGTCAGACATACACAGCAAGGCTATCAGACAGCTCCCGGTACAAGTCTGAGTCAGACATACACAGCAAGGCTATCAGACAGCTCCCGGTACAAGTCTGAGTCAGACATACACAGCAAGGCTCTCTGACAGCTCCCAGGTACAAGTCTGAGTCAGACATACACAGCAAAGCTATCAGACAGCTCCCGGTACAAGTCTGAGTCAGACATACACAGCAAGGCTATCAGACAGCTCCCCGGTACAAGTCTGAGTCAGACATACACAGCAAGGCTATCAGACAGCTCCCAGGTACAAGTCTGAGTCAGGGGAGGGAACAGGGGAGGGAACAGGGGAGGGAACAGGGGAGGGAACAGGGCCAGGGGAGGGAACAGGGCCAGGGGAGGGAACAGGGGAGGGAACAGGGGAGGTAACAGGGCCAGGGGAGGGAACAGGGGAGGTAACAGGGGAGGTAACAGGGGAGGGAACAGGGGAGGGAACAGGGGAGGGAACAGGGCCAGGGGAGGGAACAGGGCCAGGGGAGGGAACAGGGGAGGGAACAGGGGAGGAACAGGGCCAGGGGAGGGAACAGGGGAGGTAACAGGGCCAGGGGAGGGAACAGGGGAGGGAACAGGGGAGGGAACAGGGGAGGTAACAGGGGAGGGAACAGGGGAGGGATCAGGGGGGGGAGGGAACAGAGGAGGGAACAGGGGGAACAGGGCAGAGGCAGAATCTAGGAAATAGGCTGACAGGGAGAGAGTTGAATATCAAATCAAATCAAATATTATTGGTCACATACACATATTTCTAACAGGACAATGGTGATTGCATCATATTTGAATCTATTATGGTGGTATGCAAATTTAAGTGGGTCTAAGGGTGTTGGGTAAGGTGGCTGTGATATGATCCTTAACCCTCCTCTCAAAGCACTTCATGATGACAGAAGTGAGGGCTTAGTTCAAGGCTTAGTTCATGATGCTTTCTGGGAACAGGAACAATGGTGGACATCTTGAAGCATGTGGGGACAGCAGACGGGGATAAGGAGAGATTGAATATGTCTGTAAACACCCCAGCCAGCTGTTCTGTGCTCTGAGGAGGTGGGATACCTTTTGTACCAGCAGCCTTGCGAGGGTTTTTAACACACTTAAATGTCTTACTAACGTTGGCCACGGAGAACGAAAGCCCACAGTCCTTGGGATCGGACTGTGTTTGTGGCACAGTGTTATCCTCAAAGCAGACAAAGAAGGTGTTTAGCTCGTCTGGGAGCACAGCGTCGGTGTAACATGGCTGGTTTTCCCTTTGTAATCCGTGATTTCCTGTAGACCCTGCCACATACATCTCGGGTCTGATCCGATGAATTGCGACTCCACCGTGTCTCTGTCCTGACGTTTTGCCCTGTTTGATTGCCTTACGGAGGGAATAATTACACATGGCATTCGACCATGGTCTGTGGTCCTTCTGTAGCTCAGTTGGTAGAGCATGGTGCTTGTAACGCCAGGGTAGTGGGTTCGATTCCCGGGACCACCCATACGTAGAATGTATGCACACATGACTGTAAGTCGCTTTGGATAAAAGCGTCTGCTAAATGGCATATATTATTATAATATTATTATCATATTCCCAGTCACCTTGCAGTAGTTAAATGTGGTGCTTTGCACTTTCAGGTTTGTCGCAAACGCTGCCATCTATCCAGGGTTTTTGGTTTGGGTTTGGGATTTAAAAGTCACAGTGGGAACAACATCCCCTCTACACTTCCTGATTAACTCAGTCACCGTGTCCGCGTATACGTCAATGTTATTCCAAGAGTTATTCCCAGAACAGATCCCAGTCCGTATGATCAAAAAATCTTGAAGCATGTACTCTGATTGGTTGAATAGACCTTAACTCGGGTACTTCCTTTTTTGAGTTTCTGCCTAAAGTAAGGGAGAAGCAGAATGGTGTAATGATCTGATTTCCCGAAGGGAGGGCGGGGGGAGGGACTTGTAGCCATCTCGGAAGGGAGAGTAACAATGGTTGAGAGTTCCTAGTAGCCCGAGTAATACAGAGTTGATTGAACTTCAGTAGAGTTTTCATCAAATTTTCTTCGTTAAAATCCCCCAGCTACAATACATTTGGCCTCAGGATGTGTAGTTTGCATAGTCCAGTGTAGTTCTTGGGGGACGTCGTGGTATCGGCATTGAGGGGGAACATACACGGCTGTGACTATAACCGAAGAGAATTCTCTTGGGAGGTAATACGGTCGGCATGTGATTGTGAGATATTCTAGGTGAACAAAATGACTCGATGTACTGAGAACCCAGCTGGCTGTATGGATGGGGACAGTATATCTGGAGAGATGTACTGAGAACCCAGCTGGCTGTATGGATGGGGACAGTATATCTGGAGAGATGTACTGAGAACCCAGCTGGCTGTATGGATGGGGACAGTATATCTGGAGAGAGATGGACTGAGAACCCAGCTGGCTGTAAGGATGGGGACAGTATATCTGTAGAGAGATGTACTGAGAACCCAGCTGGCTGTAAGGATGGGGACAGTATATCCGGAGAGATGTACTGATAACCCAGCTGGCTGTAAGGATGGGGACAGTATATCCAGAGAGATGTACTGAGAACCCAGCTGGCTGTAAGGATGGGGACAGTATATCTGGAGAGAGATGTACTGAGAACCCAGCTGGCTGTATGGACGGGGACAGTATATCTGGAGAGATGTACTGAGAACCCAGCTGGCTGTATGGACGGGGACAGTATATCCGGAGAGATGTACTGAGAACCCAGCTGGCTGTATGGATGGGGACAGTATATCTGGAGAGAGATGGACTGAGAACCCAGCTGGCTGTATGGACGGGGACAGTATATCTGGAGAGAGATGGACTGAGAACCCAGCTGGCTGTAAGGACGGGGACAGTATATCTGGAGAGAGATGGACTGAGAACCCAGCTGGCTGTAAGGACGGGGACAGTATATCTGGAGAGAGATGGACTGAGAACCCAGCTGGCTGTAAGGATGGGGACAGTATATCTGGAGAGAGATGTACTGAGAACCCAGCTGGCTGTATGGACGGGGACAGTATATCCGGAGAGATGTACTGAGAACCCAGCTGGCTGTAAGGATGGGGACAGTATATCTGGAGAGAGATGTACTGAGAACCCAGCTGGCTGTAAGGATGGGGACAGTATATCCGGAGAGATGTACTGAGAACCCAGCTGGCTGTAAGGATGGGGACAGTATATCTGGAGAGAGATGGACTGAGAACCCAGCTGGCTATATGGATGGGGACAGTATATCTGGAGAGAGATGGACTGAGAACCCAGCTGGCTGTAAGGACGGGGACAGTATATCTGGAGAGAGATGGACTGAGAACCCAGCTGGCTGTAAGGATGGGGACAGTATATCTGGAGAGAGATGTACTGAGAACCCAGCTGGCTGTATGGACGGGGACAGTATATCCGGAGAGATGTACTGAGAACCCAGCTGGCTGTATGGACGGGGACAGTATATCTGGAGAGAGATGTACTGAGAACCCAGCTGGCTGTAAGGATGGGGACAGTATATCTGGAGAGAGATGTACTGAGAACCCAGCTGGCTGTAAGGATGGGGACAGTATATCCGGAGAGATGTACTGAGAACCCAGCTGGCTGTATGGATGGGGACAGTATATCTGGAGATGATTCTGTGAAACAGAGTATGTTACAGTCCCTGATGTTCAATCCGAATGGCTGTTCTCCGGTGTCTTGGAGAAGAAGTCTCTGGGATAAGTTCAATTGCCCTGATGGGTACAAAAAAAAGATCCAATTCGAGAAAGTTGTATTTCTGTCCCCATCTCTGTCTGTCTGTCTGTCTGTCTGTCTGTCTGTCTGTCTGTCTGTCTGTCTGTCTGTCTGTCTGTCTGTCTGTCTGTCTGTCTTTCTGTCTGTCTGTCTGTCTGTCTGTCTGTCTGTCTGTGGTGTGTAATGAGGAGCAACCAGACGCTGCTGGTCTGTGGTGTGTCACGAGGAGCAACCAGATGCTGCTGGTCTGTGGTGTGTCACGAGGAGCAACCAGACGCTGCTGGTCTGTGGTGTGTCACGAGGAGCAACCAGACGCTGCTGGTCTGTGGTGTGTAATGAGGAGCAACCAGACGCTGCTGCTCTGTGGTGTGTAATGAGGACCAACCAGACACTGCTGGTCTGTGGTGTGTCACGAGGAGCAACCAGACGCTGCTGGTCTGTGGTGTGTCACGAGGAGCAACCAGACGCTGCTGGTCTGTGGTGTGTCACGAGGAGCAACCAGACGCTGCTGGTCTGTGGTGTGTCACGAGGAGCAACCAGACGCTGCTGGTCTGTGGTGTGTCACGAGGAGCAACCAGACGCTGCTGGTCTGTGGTGTGTAATGAGGAGCAACCAGACGCTGCTGGTCTGTGGTGTGTAATGAGGAGCAACCAGACGCTGCTGGTCTGTGGTGTGTAATGAGGAGCAACCAGACGCTGCTGGTCTGTGGTGTGTCACGAGGAGCAACCAGACGCTGCTGGTCTGTGGTGTGTAATGAGGAGCAACCAGACGCTGCTGGTCTGTGGTGTGTAACGAGGCGCAACCAGACGCTGCTGGTCTGTGGTGTGTAACGAGGAGCAACCAGACGCTGCTGGTCTGTGGTGTGTCACGAGGAGCAACCAGACGCTGCTGGTCCGTGGTGTGTAATGAGGAGCAACCAGACGCTGCTGGTCTGTGGTGTGTCACGAGGAGCAACCAGACACTGCTGGTCTGTGGTGTGTCACGAGGAGCAACCAGACGCTGCTGGTCTGTGGTGTGTAATGAGGAGCAACCAGACGCTGCTGGTCTGTGGTGTGTCACGAGGAGCAACCAGACGCTGCTGGTCTGTGGTGTGTCACGAGGAGCAACAGGACGCTGCTGGTCCGTGGTGTGTAATGAGGAGCAACCAGACGCTGCTGGTCCGTGGTGTGTAATGAGGAGTAACCAGACGCTGCTGGTCCGTGGTGTGTAATGAGGAGTAACCAGACGCTGCTGGTCCGTGGTGTGTAATGAGGAGCAACCAGACGCTGCTGGTCCGTGGTGTGTAATGAGGAGTAACCAGACGCTGCTGGTCCGTGGTGTGTAATGAGGAGTAACCAGACGCTGCTGGTCCGTGGTGTGTAATGAGGAGTAACCAGACGCTGCTGGTCTGTGGTGTGTCACGAGGAGCAACCAGACGCTGCTGGTCCGTGGTGTGTAATGAGGAGCAACCAGACGCTGCTGGTCTGTGGTGTGTCACGAGGAGCAACCAGACACTGCTGGTCTGTGGTGTGTCACGAGGAGCAACCAGACGCTGCTGGTCTGTGGTGTGTAATGAGGGAGCAACCAGACGCTGCTGGTCTGTGGTGTGTCACGAGGAGCAACCAGACGCTGCTGGTCTGTGGTGTGTCACGAGGAGCAACCAGACGCTGCTGGTCCGTGGTGTGTAATGAGGAGCAACCAGACGCTGCTGGTCCGTGGTGTGTAATGAGGAGTAACCAGACGCTGCTGGTACGTGGTGTGTAATGAGGAGTAACCAGACGCTGCTGGTCCGTGGTGTGTAATGAGGAGCAACCAGACGCTGCTGGTCTGTGGTGTGTAATGAGGAGCAACCAGACGCTGCTGCTCTGTGGTGTGTAATGAGGAGCAACCAGACGCTGCTGGTCTGTGGTGTGTAATGAGGAGCAACCAGACGCTGCTGGTCCGTGGTGTGTAATGAGGAGTAACCAGACGCTGCTGGTCCGTGGTGTGTAATGAGGAGCAACCAGACGCTGTTGGTCTGTGGTGTGTAATGAGGAGCAACCAGACGCTGCTGGTCTATGGTGTGTAATGAGGAGCAACCAGACGCTGATGGTCTGTGGTGTGTAATGAGGAGCAACCAGACGCTGCTGGTCCGTGGTGTGTAATGAGGAGTAACCAGACGCTGCTGGTCCGTGGTGTGTAATGAGGAGTAACCAGACGCTGCTGGTCTGTGGTGTGTAATGAGGAGCAACCAGACGCTACTGGTCTGTGGTGTGTAATGAGGAGCAACCAGACGCTGTTGGTCTGTGGTGTGTAATGAGGAGCAACCAGACGCTGCTGGTCTGTGGTGTGTAATGAGGAGCAACCAGACGCTGCTGGTCTGTGGTGTGTAATGAGGAACAACCAGACGCTGCTGGTCTGTGGTGTGTAATGAGGAACAACCAGACGCTGCTGGTCTGTGGTGTGTCACGAGGAGCAACCAGACGCTGCTGGTCTGTGGTGTGTAATGAGGAGCAACCAGACGCTGCTGGTCTGTGGTGTGTAATGAGGAGCAACCAGACGCTGCTGGTCTGTGGTGAGTAATGAGGAGCAACCAGACGCTGATGGTCTGTGGTGTGTAATGAGGAGCAACCAGACACTGCTGGTCTGTGGTGTGTAATGAGGAGCAACCAGACGCTGCACTTGACACATTAATGAAAATAAGCACACATTGAAAATGACAGTAAAATGACAGTAAAATGACAGTAAAATGACAGTAAAAACTGAAGTCCCCTTCGATTGATAAGGAATTGAACAATGGAATTGGTTGAGAGGGATGAGGATTTTACATTCTGTAAATTGAGAAATCATGTGACTAAACTGAATAAAAAAGAAGACGAAACTGCACTATGAAACAAAGATAAATGACAAAGAATGATGGAACAAAGCGTTGGAGCACTCAGCTCCATCATTAATTAAACCAGTGCCTCATTCATCACAAAATTGACTGATTATGGCCAACTACTTAATTTTTTTTTTTCAATGGCAAAATGAGAAAACTTAGACATGACCAGCAACACATGTGACCCGTTTCAGGAAACGTCCATATTGAAGGAGTCTATTCGAGTCGGTCTGTGTTGGTAATCCTGTCGAACTTTTTAAAATATATAGTGGAGCTGCAAACGTGTTGCTGTCCACTTTCTGGAGGATCAAGTTCTGGAATTAGAAGAGATGGAGGAAACACCTGTCTCTGGATTACATCTTCAAACTAAGGGCAACCATAGCAACAGGGCAACAGTGGCATGGCATTCCTGACACGGAGACTCATCCATCATGCATGTTGATGTATCCAGGTAAGATAGCTAGCTAAATTTTCATATATTACACATTTCTAAATTCTGACAGAACGTGGATTCATTTCAAGATAAAGTGTACTATGAGCTAGCTTGCTACCGTTAGCTGGCTGACTCCTTAGCCTGCATGATTTGTTTCCCAGAGCCGTTTGCTTTTCTAGATAGAGCCTAATGTTAGCTTGCTATCATTGGACCTGGTTGGTTAGCTCCCAGCACTGTGGCATCGTTGGCACTTTGTTCATTGTTGTTTAACTAGCTAACATTGGACCTGGTTGGTTAGCTCCCAGCACTGTGGCATCGTTGGCACTTTGTTCATTGTTGTTTAACTAGCTAACATTGGCTGGCTGGCTCTGTGAGGACAGACGCTGGGAGACGAGAAGCAAGTACGGGAATTAATATTTAATTAATAACAGACATAAAACCAAACACGGACAGTGTCTGGACAGGGGAAAAAACATTAATGCTGACACTGGGCTGAAACTGAGGAACATACAGATATAGGGGATCAAACTGAGGAACATACAGATATAGGGGATCAAACTGATGAACATACAGATATAGGGGATCAAACTGAGGAACATACAGATATGGGGGATCAAACTGATGAACATACAGATATAGGGGATCAAACTGAGGAACATACAGATATGGGGGATCAATCTGAGGAACATACAGATATAGGGGATCAAACTGAGGAACATACAGATATGGGGGATCAATCTGAGGAACATACAGATATAGGGGATCAAACTGATGAACATACAGATATAGGGGATCAAACTGAGGAACATACAGATATGGGGGATCAATCTGAGGAACATACAGATATAGGGAGGCAATCAATAAGTGATGTTGTCCAGGTGATTCCAATGAAGCGCTGATTCACGTAATGATGTTGACAGGTGTCCGTAACGATGACGAGCGGGCGTGACAATTAACTTCTGGTGTAGCGGGAATTTACAATTACAACACAACAGTGGCAAGGAATAACTTAGTCAAGAATATTTCAAAAACTTAAAGCATTTTATTTGAGACAAATCATTCACTGAACCCTAAACCACAACTAAATCTTGAAATGAAAAATGTGGAAATTGAGCAAGTTGAGGTGACTAAACTGATTGGAGTAACTCTGGATTTTAAACTGTCATGGTCAAAGCATATTGACAACAGTAGCTAAGATGGAGAGAAGTCTGTCCATAATAAAGTGTTGCTCTGCCTTCTTAACAACACTATCAACAAGGCAGGTCCTACAGGCTCTAGTTTCTACCTTCTTAACAACACTATCAACAAGGCAGGTCCTACAGGCCCTAGTTTCTACCTTCTTAACAACACTATCAACAAGGCAGGTCCTACAGGCCCTAGTTTCTACCTTCTTAACAACACTATCAACAAGGCAGGTCCTACAGGCCCTAGTTTCTACCTTCTTAACAACACTATCAACAAGGCAGGTCCTACAGGCCCTAGTTTCTACCTTCTTAACAACACTATCAACAAGGCAGGTCCTAGTTTCTACCTTCTTAACAACACTATCAACAAGGCAGGTCCTACAGGCCCTAGTTTCTACCTTCTTAACAACACTATCAACAAGGCAGGTCCTAGTTTCTACCTTCTTAACAACACTATCAACAAGGCAGGTCCTACAGGCCCTAGTTTCTACCTTCTTAACAACACTATCAACAAGGCAGGTCCTACAGGCCCTAGTTTCTACCTTCTTAACAACACTATCAACAAGGCAGGTCCTACAGGCTCTAGTTTCTACCTTCTTAACAACACTATCAACAAGGCAGGTCCTACAGGCCCTAGTTTCTACCTTCTTAACAACACTATCAACAAGGCAGGTCCTACAGGCCCTAGTTTCTACCTTCTTAACAACACTATCAACAAGGCAGGTCCTACAGGCCCTAGTTTCTACCTTCTTAACAACACTATCAACAAGGCAGGTCCTACAGGCTCTAGTTCCTACGTTCTTAACAACACTATCAACAAGGCAGGTCCTACAGGCCCTAGGTTTGTCACACCTGGACTACTGTTCAGTCGTGTGGTCAGGTGACACAAGGAGGGACTTTACAATTGTCTCAGAACAGGGTGGCGCGGCTGGCCCTTAAATGTACACGGAGAGCTAACATTAATGATATGCACCCAAATCTCTCATAGCTCAAAGTGGAGGAGATATTGACTTGATCACTACTCATTTTTGTAAGAGGTGTTGACAAGCTGAAGGTACCAAGCTGTCTGTTTAAAATACTAGCACACAGCTCGGACACCCATGCATACCCCACAAGACATGCTACCAGAGGTCTCTTCACAGTCCCCAAGTCCAGAACAGACTATGGGAGGTGCACAGTACTAAATAGAGCCATGGCTATATGGAACTCTATTCCACAGTACAACATAAAGCCATAACTACATGGAACTCTATTCCACAGTACTACATAGAGCCATGACTACATGGAACTCTATTCCACAGTACTGCATAGAGCCATGACTACATGGAACTCTATTCCACAGTACTACATAGAGCCATGACTACATGGAACTCTATTCCACAGTACTACATAAAGCCATGACTATATGGAACTCTATTCCACAGTACTACATAAAGCCATGACTACATGGAACTCTATTCCACAGTACTACATAGAGCCATGACTACATGGAAGTCTATTCCACAGTACTACATAGAGCCATGACTACATGGAACTCTATTCCACAGTACTACATAGAGCCATGACTACATGGAACTCTATTCCACAGTACTACATAAAGCCATGACTACATGGAACTCTATTCCACAGTACTACATAGAGCCATGACTATATGGAACTCTATTCCACAGTACTACATAGAGACATGACTACATGGAACTCTATTCCACAGTACTACATAGAGCCATGACTACATGGAACTCTATTCCACAGTACTACATAGAGCCATGACTACATGGAACTCTATTCCACAGTACTACATAGAGCCATGACTACATGGAACTCTATTCCACAGTACTACATAGAGCCATGACTACATGGAACTCTATTCCACAGTACTACATAGAGCCATGACTACATGGAACTCTATTCCACAGTACTACATAAAGCCATGACTACATGGAACTCTATTCCACAGTACTACATAGAGCCATGACTATATGGAACTCTATTCCACAGTACTACATAGAGACATGACTACATGGAACTCTATTCCACAGTACTACATAGAGCCATGACTACATGGAACTCTATTCCACAGTACTACATAGAGCCATGACTACATGGAACTCTATTCCACAGTACTACATAGAGCCATGACTACATGGAACTCTATTCCACAGTACTACATAGAGCCATGACTACATGGAACTCTATTCCGCAGTACTACATAGAGCCATGACTACATGGAACTCTATTCCACAGTACTACATAAAGCCATAACTACATGGAACTCTATTCCACAGTACTACATAGAGCCATGACTACATGGAAGTCTATTCCACAGTACTACATAAAGCCATGACTACATGGAACTCTATTCCACAGTACTAGATAGAGCCATGACTATATGGAACTCTATTCCACAGTACTACATAGAGACATGACTACATGGAACTCTATTCCACAGTACTACATAGAGCCATGACTACATGGAACTCTATTCCACAGTACTACATAGAGCCATGACTACATGGAACTCTATTCCACAGTACTACATAGAGCCATGACTACATGGAACTCTATTCCACAGTACTACATAGAGCCATGACTACATGGAACTCTATTCCACAGTACTACATAGAGCCATGACTACATGGAACTCTATTCCACAGTACTACATAGAGCCATGACTACATGGAACTCTATTCCACAGTACTACATAGAGTCATGACTACATGGAAGTCTATTCCACAGTACTACATAGATCCATGACTACATGGAACTCTATTCCACAGTACTACATAGAGACATGACTACATGGAACTCTATTCCACAGCACTACATAGAGCCATGACTACATGGAACTCTATTCCACAGTACTACATAGAGCCATGACTACATGGAACTCTATTCCACAGTACTACATAGAGCCATGACTACATGGAACTCTATTCCACAGTACTACATAGAGCCATGACTACATGGAACTCTATTCCACAGTACTACATAGAGTCATGACTACATGGAACTCTATTCCACAGTACTACATAGAGCCATGACTACATGGAACTCTATTTCACAGTACTACATAGAGCCATGACTACATGGAACTCTATTCCACAGTACTACATAGATCCATGACTACATGGAACTCTATTCCACAGTACTACATAGAGACATGACTACATGGAACTCTATTCCACAGTACTACATAGAGCCATGCCTACATGGAACTCTATTCCACAGTACTACATAGAGCCATGACTACATGGAACTCTATTCCACAGTACTACATAGAGTCATGACTACATGGAACTCTATTCCACAGTACTACATAGAGCCATGACTACATGGAACTCTATTCCACAGTATTACATAGAGCCATGACTACATGGAACTCTATTCCACAGTACTAGATAGAGCCATGACTATATGGAACTCTATTCCACAGTACTACATAGAGCCATGACTACATGGAACTCTATTCGACAGTACTACATAGAGACATGACTACATGGAACTCTATTCCACAGTACTACATAGAGCCATGACTACATGGAACTCTATTCCACAGTACTACATAGAGCCATGACTACATGGAACTCTATTCCACAGTACTACATAGAGCCATGACTACATGGAACTCTATTCCACAGTACTACATAGAGCCATGACTACATGGAACTCTATTCCACAGTACTACATAGAGCCATGACTACATGGAACTCTATTCCACAGTACTACATAGAGACATGACTACATGGAACTCTATTCCACAGTACTACATAGAGCCATGACTACATGGAACTCTATTCCATAGTACTACATAGAGCCATGACTACATGGAACTCTATTCCACAGTATTACATAGAGCCATGACTACATGGAACTCTATTCCACAGTACTACATAGAGACATGACTACATGGAACTCTATTCCACAGTACTACATAGAGCCATGACTACATGGAACTCTATTCCATAGTACTACATAGAGACATGACTACATGGAACTCTATTCTACAGTACTACATAGAGCCATGACTACATGGAACTCTATTCCATAGTACTACATAGAGACATGACTACATGGAACTCTATTCCACAGTACTACATAGACACATGACTACATGGAACTCTATTCCACAGTACTACTTAGAGCCATGACTACATGGAACTCTATTCCACAGTACTACATAGAGCCATGACTACATGGAACTCTATTCCACAGTACTACATAGAGCCATGACTACATGGAACTCTATTCCACAGTACTACATAGAGCCATGACTACATGGAACTCTATTTCACAGTACTACATAGAGCCATGACCACATGGAACTCTATTCCACAGTACTACATAGAGCCATGACTACATGGAACTCTATTCCACAGTACTACATAAAGCCATAACTACATGGAACTCTATTCCACAGTACTACATAGAGCCATGACTACATGGAAGTCTATTCCACAGTACTACATAAAGCCATGACTACATGGAACTCTATTCCACAGTACTAGATAGAGCCATGACTATATGGAACTCTATTCCACAGTACTACATAGAGACATGACTACATGGAACTCTATTCCACAGTACTACATAGAGACATGACTATATGGAACTCTATTCTACAGTACTACATAGAGACATGACTACATGGAACTCTATTCCACAGTACTACATAGAGACATGACTATATGGAACTCTATTCCACAGTACTACATAGAGACATGACTACATGGAACTCTATTCCACAGTACTAGATAGAGCCATGACTATATGGAACTCTATTCCACAGTACTACATAGAGACATGACTACATGGAACTCTATTCCACAGTACTACATAGAGCCATGACTATATGGAACTCTATTCCACAGTACTACATAGAGACATGACTACATGGAACTCTATTCCACAGTACTACATAGAGACATGACTACATGGAACTCTATTCCACAGTACTACATAGAGACATGACTACATGGAACTCTATTCCACAGTACTACATAGAGCCATGACTACATGGAACTCTATTCCACAGTACTACATAGAGCCATGACTACATGGAACTCTATTCCACAGTACTACATAGAGCCATGACTACATGGAACTCTATTCCACAGTACTACATAGAGCCATGACTACATGGAACTCTATTCCACAGTACTACATAGAGCCATGACTACATGGAACTCTATTCCACAGTACTACATAGAGCCATGACTACATGGAACTCTATTCCACAGTACTACATAGAGTCATGACTACATGGAACTCTATTCCACAGTACTACATAGATCCATGACTACATGGAACTCTATTCCACAGTACTACATAGAGACATGACTACATGGAACTCTATTCCACAGCACTACATAGAGCCATGACTACATGGAACTCTATTCCACAGTACTACATAGAGCCATGACTACATGGAACTCTATTCCACAGTACTACATAGAGCCATGACTACATGGAACTCTATTCCACAGTACTACATAGAGCCATGACTACATGGAACACTATTCCACAGTACTACATAGAGCCATGACTACATGGAACTCTATTCCACAGTACTACATAGAGCCATGACGACATGGAGCTCTATTCCACAGTACTACATAGAGCCATGACTACATGGAACTCTATTCCACAGTACTACATAGAGCCATGACTACATGGAACTCTATTCCACAGTACTACATAGAGCCATGACTACATGGAACTCTATTCCACAGTACTACATAGAGCCATGACTACATGGAACTCTATTCCACAGTACTACATAGAGCCATGACTACATGGAACTCTATTCTACAGTACTACATAGAGCCATGACTACATGGAACTCTATTCCACAGTACTACATAGAGCCATGACTACATGGAACTCTATTCCACATCAGGTAACTGATGCAGCAGTAGAATCAGATTTAAAAACAGGTAAAACATACACTTGATGAAGAGATACTAACACAGGAACAGGAGACATACATAAGCGCTTGTTGTACTGTACATATCTAGTGGTATAATATTGTTATATGATGTATTGTGTGACTGACTTGGAAAGAGTAGCAGCTGAGTAGCACCTGACCCATGAGATAGTAGTAGCTGACCCAGTAGTAGCTGACCTAGGAGAGAGAGAGAGAGAGAGAGAGAGAGAGAGAGAGAGAGAGAGAGAGAGAGAGAGAGAGAGAGAGAGAGAGAGAGAGAGAGAGAGAGAGAGAGATACACAGAGAGAGAGAGAGAGAGAGAGAGAGAGAGAGAGAGAGAGAGAGAGAGAGAGAGAGAGAGAGACAAAAACACCAGATAATGCATGCAGAGCAGAATTAGGCCGATACCCACTAATTATCAAAATCCAGAAAAGATTCTCTCTCTCTCTCTCTCTCTCTCTCTCTCTCTCTCTCTCTCTCTCTCTCTCTCTCTCTCTCTCTCTCTCTCTCTCTCTCTCTCTCTCTCTCCCTCTCTCTCTCCCCTCTCTCCCTCTCTCTCCCTCTCCCTCTCTCTCTCTCTCTCTCTCTCTCTCTCTCTCTCTCTCTCTCTCTCTCTCTCTCTCAGCTTCCAGGTGTGAAGAAAAAATAATGAAAATCAATTCCTCATTAAACAGTGTAAGAGTGTAACGGCTGCATCAGAAGCTGTTCAACATTTGCTCTGGCTTTACTGTCAACTTGATGTGACCTTGGAAAGGGACTCAAGAAACAAGCAGGGCTGAGTTTCAACCAGAGAGCATGAATAGAGAAAGAGAGAGAGAGAGAGAGAGAGAGAGAGAGAGAGAGAGAGAGAGAGAGAGAGAGAGAGAGAGAGAGAGAACAATAAAGCAAGATGAGAGGCAGGGAGACAGAGGTATAGAGGGAGGAAGATGAGAGGCAGGGAGACAGAGGTATATAGGGAGGAAGATGAGAGGCAGGGAGACGGAGGGATAGAGAGAGGAAGATGAGAGGCAGGGAGACAGAGGTATAGAGAGAGGAAGATGAGAGGCAGGGAGACAGAGGTATAGAGGGAGGAAGATGAGAGGCAGGGAGACAGAGGTATAGAGGGAGGAAGATGAGAGGCAGGGAGACAGAGGTATAGAGAGAGGAAGATGAGAGGCAGGGAGACAGAGGTATAGAGAGAGGAAGATGAGAGGCAGGGAGACAGAGGGATAGAGGGAGGAAGATGAGAGGCAGGGAGACGGAGGGATAGAGAGAGGAAGATGAGAGGCAGGGAGACAGAGGTATAGAGAGAGGAAGATGAGAGGCAGGGAGACAGAGGTATAGAGGGAGGAAGATGAGAGGCAGGGAGACAGAGGTATAGAGAGAGGAAGATGAGAGGCAGGGAGACAGAGGGATAGAGGGAGGAAGATGAGAGGCAGGGAGACGGAGGGATAGAGAGAGGAAGATGAGAGGCAGGGAGACAGAGGTATAGAGGGAGGAAGATGAGAGGCAGGGAGACAGAGGTATAGAGGGAGGAAGATGAGAGGCAGGGAGACAGAGGTATAGAGGGAGGAAGATGAGAGGCAGGGAGACCGAGGTATAGAGGGAGGAAGATGAGAGGCAGGGAGACAGAGGGATAGAGGGAGGAAGATGAGAGGCAGGGAAACAGAGGTATAGAGGGAGGAAGATGAGAGGCAGGGAGACAGAGGTATAGAGGGAGGAAGATGAGAGGCAGGGAGACAGAGGGATAGAGAGAGGAAGATGAGAGGCAGGGAGACAGAGGTATAGAGGGAGGAAGATGAGAGGCAGGGAGACAGAGGTATAGAGAGAGGAAGATGAGAGGCAGGGAGACAGAGGTATAGAGGGAGGAAGATGAGAGGCAGGGAGACGGAGGGAAAGAGAGAGGAAGATGAGAGGCAGGGAGACAGAGGTATAGAGAGAGGAAGATGAGAGGCAGGGAGACAGACGGAAAGAGAAGAGGTCCAGTCGCCAGGACCACAAATACAAATTCCATCTAGACACTGTTGCCCTAGAGCACACAAATAACTATACATACCTTGGCCTAAACATCAGCGCCACATGTAACTTCCACAAAGCTGTGAACGATCTGAGAGACAAGGCAAGAAGGGCATTCTATGCCATCAAAAGAAACATACATTTCAACATACCTGGCTAAAAATACTTGAATCAGTTATCTAACTCATTGCCCTTTATGGTTGTGAGCTCTGGGGTCCGCTCACCAACCAAGACTTCACAAAATGGGACAAACACCAAATAGAGACTCTGTATACAGAATTCTGCAAAAATATCCTCTGTGTACAACGTAGAACACCAAATAATGCATGCAGAGCAGAATTGGCCGATACCCACTAATTATCAAAATTCAGAAAAGAGCTGTTAAGTTCTACAACCACCTAAAAGGGAGCGAACACACCCCACAGAGCCCCAGGACAACAGCACAATTACACCCAACCAAATCATGACAAAACAAAAAGATAATTACTTCACACATTGGAAAGAATTAACAAAAAAACAGAACAAACTAGAATGCTAAAAAGAGAGTAAACAGTGGCAGAATACCTGACCTGACTGTTCGCTGCTCTGGCCCCCAATGGTGGAACAAACTCCCTCACGACGCCAGGACAGCGGAGTCAATCACCACCTTCCGGAGACACCTGAAACCCCACCTCTTTAAGGAATACCTAGGATAGGATAAGTGATCCTTCTCACCACCCCCCACCCCTAAAAGATTTAGATGCACTATTGTAAAGTGACTGTTCTACTGGATGTCATAAGGTGAATGCACCAATTTGTAAGTCGCTCTGGATAAGAGCGTCTGCTAAATGACTTAAATGTAAATGTAAATGCACTGTGACTGACCCAAACTTAAGGAAAGCTTTGACTATGTACAGACTCAGTGAGCATAGCCTTGCTATTGAGAAAGGCCGCCGTAGGCAGACATGGCTCTCAAGAGAAGACAGGCTATGTGCTCACTGCCCACAAAATGAGTTGGAAACTGAGCTGCACTTCCTAACCTCCTGCCCAATGTATGACCATATTAGAGACACATATTTAACTCAGATAACACAGATCCACAAAGAATTTGAAAACTAATCCAATTTTGATAAACTCCCATATCTACTGGGTGAAATTCCACAGTGTGACATCACAGCAGCAAGATTTGTGACCTGTTGCCACGAGAAAAGGGCAACCAGTGAAGAACAAACACCATTGTAAATACAACCCATATTTATGCTTATTTATTTTATCTTGTGTCCTTTAACCATTTGTACATTGTTACAACACTGTATATATATATATATCTCATCTCTCCATCTCTCCATCACTCCATCTCTCCATCTCTCCATCTCTCCATCTCTCCATCTCTCCATCTCTCCATCACTCCATCTCTCTCCATCTCTCCATCTCTCCCGCGGCCCTGCCAAAGTTTCTTAGTGAGGTGAATCCGTCACCGGGACCAATAGAGAGATAGGTACAAATACAAAGAGAGAGAAGAAGGAGGGGGAGAGAGAGAGAGACAGAGAGAGAGAGAGACAGAGAGAGAGAGAGAGAGAGGAGACAGAGAGAGAGACAGAGAGAGAGAGAGAGGAGACAGAGAGAGAGACAGAGAGAGAGACAGAGAGAGAGAGAGAGAGAGAGAGAGAGAGGGAGACGGAGACGAAGAGTGAGAGAGAGCGTTCATGATAACCACTGTTGCACTACACTGAGCAGAGACAGATTGGGAGAAACTATGAGAGAAGCAAAAGAGAACGCACCAGTAGGATAGGTCAATGGCCTCGACTAGAGGGCCAATAACAGATAGTGTTGAGGAGGGTCTTGAAGCAAGGCCTCGTCTAGAGGGCCAATAACAGATAGTGTTGAGGAGGGTCTTGAAGCAAGGCCTCTGTCTGTCTCTCTCTCTCTCTCTCTCTCTCTGATATTTACAATATAAAAAATAAATAAAAATGAGAATCTAAATTGTCAACGGGACAACAGTAACAACAACAACCAAGGGTCAAAACAACCAGACATTGAACAATAACAATAAGCATAGAGGACATGTTGGTTGGTCTGTCAGACACTGTCCCTCATCTTATGGCAGGCAGCAATGTAGTGCGCTGCCAACCCACAGCTCTCTGCGTCACATTTACATTTAAGTCATTTAGCAGACGCTCTTATCCAGAGCGACTTACAAATTGGTGCATTCACCTTATGACATCCAGTGGAACAGCCACTTTACAATAGTGCATCTAAATCTTTTAAGGGGGGTGAGAAGGATTACTTTATCCTATCCTAGGTATTCCTTAAAGAGGTGGGGTTTTAGGTGTCTCCGGAAGATGGTGATTGACTCCGCTGTCCTGGCGTCGTGAGGGAGTTTGTTCCACCATTGGGGGGCCAGAGCAGCGAACAGTTTTGACTGGGCTGAGCGGGAACTGTACTTCCTCAGTGGTAGGGAGGCGAGCAGGCCAGAGGTGGATGAACGCAGTGCCCTTGTTTGGGTGTAGGGCCTGATCAGAGCCTGGAGGTACTGAGGTGCCGTTCCCCTCACAGCTCCGTAGGCGAGCACCATGGTCTTGTAGCGGATGCGAGCTTCAACTGGAAGCCAGTGGAGAGAGCGGAGGAGCGGGGTGACGTGAGAGAACTTGGGAAGGTTGAACACCAGACGGGCTGCGGCGTTCTGGATGAGGTGTAGGGGTTTAATGGCACAGGCAGGGAGCCCAGCCAACAGCGAGTTGCAGTAATCCAGACGGGAGATGACAAGTGCCTGGATTAGGACCTGCGCCGCTTCCTGTGTGAGGCAGGGTCGTACTCTGCGGATGTTGTAGAGCATGAACCTACAGGAACGGGCCACCGCCTTGATGTTAGTTGAGAACGACAGGGTGTTGTCCAGGATCACGCCAAGGTTCTTAGCGCTCTGGGAGGAGGACACAATGGAGTTGTCAACCGTGATGGCGAGATCATGGAACGGGCAGTCCTTCCCCGGGAGGAAGAGCAGCTCCGTCTTGCCGAGGTTCAGCTTGAGGTGGTGATCCGTCATCCACACTGATATGTCTGCCAGACATGCAGAGATGCGATTCGCCACCTGGTCATCAGAAGGGGGAAAGGAGAAGATTAATTGTGTGTCGTCTGCATAGCAATGATAGGAGAGACCATGTGAGGTTATGACAGAGCCAAGTGACTTGGTGTATAGCGAGAATAGGAGAGGGCCTAGAACAGAGCCCTGGGGGACACCAGTGGTGAGAGCGCGTGGTGAGGAGACAGATTCTCGCCACGCCACCTGGTAGGAGCGACCTGTCAGGTAGGACGCAATCCAAGCGTGGGCCGCGCCGGAGATGCCCAACTCGGAGAGGGTGGAGAGGAGGATCTGATGGTTCACAGTATCGAAGGCAGCCGATAGGTCTAGAAGGATGAGAGCAGAGGAGAGAGAGTTAGCTTTAGCAGTGCGGCGCGCCTCCGTGATACAGAGAAGAGCAGTCTCAGTTGAATGACTAGTCTTGAAACCTGACTGATTTGGATCAAGAAGGTCATTCTGAGAGAGATAGCGGGAGAGCTGGCCAAGGACGGCACGTTCAAGAGTTTTGGAGAGAAAAGAAAGAAGGGATACTGGTCTGTAGTTGTTGACATCGGAGGGATCGAGTGTAGGTTTTTTTAGAAGGGGTGCAACTCTCGCTCTCTTGAAGACGGAAGGGACGTAGCCAGCGGTCAGGGATGAGTTGATGAGCGAGGTGAGGTAAGGGAGAAGGTCTCCGGAAATGGTCTGGAGAAGAGAGGAGGGGATAGGGTCAAGCGGGCAGGTTGTTGGGCGGCCGGCCGTCACAAGACGCGAGATTTCATCTGGAGAGAGAGGGGAGAAAGAGGTCAGAGCACAGGGTAGGGCAGTGTGAGCAGAACCAGCGGTGTCGTTTGACTTAGCAAACGAGGGGCGGGTAGCCCAACAGGACGGGTAGCCTCTCTCTCCCCCAACAGCACGGGTAGCCTCTCTCTCCCCCAACAGGACGGGGAGCCTCTCTCCCCCAACAGGACGGGTAGCCTCTCTCTCCCCCAACAGAAGGGGTAGCCTATCCTCATCAGAGAGGTCTTTGAAACCTTGAAGAAGGGTTTCAAATTTCGGGAAATGACAATTTCTAATTGTTTTATATTTTTGACACAGGTTTCCCTGTGTCTACCCTTCTCAATGGCAAGGCTGTGCTCACTGAGCCTGTACTTTGTCAAGGTTTTTCTCAGGTTTTGATCAGTAACCATGGTCAAATAGTTAGCCATGTACTGTGTACTGTTGATTTAGGGCCAGGTAGCATTGCATTTTGCTTTGTGTTTGTGCTCGTGTTTCCCAATAAGCAATATAGTTTTGTTTTGACTGTGTTGTAATTTGGTTTATCCTGATTGATTGGATGTTCTGGTCCTGAGGCTTCAGTGCGTTAGTAGAACAGGTTTGTGAACTCAGGACCAGCTGGATGAGTAGAACTAGTAGAACTCTTTTTTGAGTTTTTATTATTAGTGGATATTATTTGGAAGTCAATAAAGAAAGCGTATATTTTGGTGGGCATGTAAGAGTATCTTACAGAACTCTGCATGCAGGGTTTCAATGGTGGTGTTTGATGAAATCTTGTTTTGCATGTGGACCCAACACCTCGCTGCCATAAAGTGGACCCAACACCTCGCTGCCATAAAGTGGACCCCACACCTCACTGCCATAAAGTGGACCCCACACCTCGCTGCCATAAAGTGGACCCCACACCCCGCTGCCATAAAGTGGACCCAACACCTCACTGCCATAAAGTGGACCCCATACCTCGCTGCCATAAAGTGGACCCCACACCTCGCTGCCATAAAGTGGACCTCACACCTCACTGCCATAAAGTGGACCCCACACCTCGCTGCCATAAAGTGGACCCCACACCTCGCTGCCATAAAGTGGACCCCACACCCCGCTGCCATAAAGTGGACCCCACACCTCACTGCCATAAAGTGGACCCCACACCTCACTGCCATAAAGTGGACCCCACACCTCGCTGCCATAAAGTGGACCCCACACCTCACTGCCATAAAGTGGACCCCACACCTCACTGCCATAAAGTGGACCCCACACCTCACTGCCATAAAGTGGACCCCACACCTCGCTACCATAAAGTGGACCCCACACCTCGCAGCCATAAAGTGCAATTAGTTCAATGACAGATTCAATTAGTTTTAGCCAAATTTTAATAGACATTTCAATTTGAACGAGCTTTTTAATGGTGTATAATGCCCTGCATGCATTCTCTCTCAGTTCATTCACTGCCTCATTAAGGTGTCCAGTTGAGCTTATTATTAAACCTAAGTAATTATAGTGTGTGCAGTAGTCTATATATTTTGTACCAATTGAGAACTTTGGTCTAATTCCCTGAGAACTGGATCTTCTCTGGAAAATCATTATTTTAGTATTTTTGGGGTTTACTGCCAGGGCCCAGGTCTGACAGTACTGCTCTAGCAGGTCCAGGCTCTGCTGTAGGCCATGTGCTGTGCGGGGTTTACTGCCAGAGCCCAGGTCTGTCTGGCAGCACTGCTCTAGCAGGTCCAGGCTCTGCTGTAGGCTATGTGCTGTGGGGGTTTACTGCCAGCGCCCAGGTCTGACAGTACTGCTCTAGCAGGTCCAGGCTCTGCTGTAGGCCATGTGCTGTGGGGGTTTACTGCCAGGGCTCAGGTCTTGCAGTACTGCTCTAGCAGGTCCAGGCTCTGCTGTAGGCCATGTGCTGTGGGGGTTTACTGCCAGGGCCCAGGTCTGGCAGTACTGCTCTAGCAGGTCCAGGCTCTGCTGTAGGCCATGTGCTGTGGGGGTTTTACTGCCAGGGCCCAGGTCTGACAGTACTGCTCTAGCAGGTTCAGGCTCTGCTGTAGGCCATGTGCTGTGGGGGTTTACTGTCAGGGCTCAGGTCTTGCAGTACTGCTCTAGCAGGTCCAGGCTCTGCTGTAGGCCATGTGCTGTGGGGGTTTACTGCCAGGGCTCAGGTCTTGCAGTACTGCTCTAGCAGGTCCAGGCTCTGCTGTAGGCCATGTGCTGTGGGGGTTTACTGCCAGGGCCCAGGTCTCTAGGCCATGTGCTGTGGGTGACAGCAGGCACAGGTCATCTGCGAAGAGTAGGCATTTAACCTCTGAATTGTGGAGACTAACACCAGGGGCTGAGGATTTTCTAGAATAGTGGCCAATTCGTTGATGTAAATATTGAAGAGTGCAGGGCTCAGATTGCAACCCTGGCGAAGGCCCTGCCCCTGGTTAAAGAATTATGTTATTTTCTTACCAATCTTAATGCTGCACATAAACATTGATTTAATTATGTCATATGTTTTACCCCCTACACCACTTTCAATAACTTTGTAGAACAGTCCTGTATGCCAAATATAATCTAATTCTTTTTTGGAAGTCAATAAAGCAAGCGTATATTTTGGTGGACATGTTTATCTATCAGGGTGTGTAGGGTGTAAATAAGGAAGTTTATAACTCTTACATGTATAATACTACAGAAAACCTTCCCCAGGTTACTGTTCACACAAATGCCTCTGGAATTGTTAGGGTCAAATTTGACTCTGTTCTTAAAGATTGGGGTTATGAGTCCTTGATTCCAGATGTCAGGGAAATAACGTACACTCAGGATCAAATTAAACAGTTTTAATACAGCCAATAGACATTTTGCCACAACTGAGTTTGAGCATCTCATTTACGATGCCATCAGGTCCGAGTGCCTTTTTAAAATTGAGAGCCTGGAGTTTCAGAGCTCCTGGTCAGTAATTGTTTAGTTTCTTATAGAGCTCCTGGTCAGTAATAGTTTAGTTTCTTATAGAGCTCCTGGTCAGTAATAGTTTAGTTTCTTATAGAGCTCCTGGTCAGTAATAGTTTAGTTTCTTATAGAGCTCCTGGTCAGTAATAGTTTAGTTTCTTATAGAGCTCCTGGTCAGTAATAGTTTAGTGTCTTATAGAGCTCCTGGTCAGTAATAGTTTAGTTTCTTATAGAGCTCCTGGTCAGTAATAGTTTAGTTTCTTATAGAGCTCCTGGTCAGTAATAGTTTAGTTTCCTATAGAGCTCCTGGTCAGTAATAGTTTAGTTTCCTATAGAGCTCCTGGTCAGTAATAGTTTAGTTTCTTATAGAGCTCCTGGTCAGTAATAGTTTAGTGTCTTATAGAGCTCCTGGTCAGTAATAGTTTAGTGTCTTATAGAGCTCCTGGTCAGTAATAGTTTAGTTTCTTATAGAGCTCCTGGTCAGTAATAGTTTAGTTTCTTATAGAGCTCCTGGTCAGTAATAGTTTAGTGTCTTATAGAGCTCCTGGTCAGTAATAGTTTAGTTTCTTATAGAGCTCCTGGTCAGTAATAGTTTAGTTTCTTATAGAGCTCCTGGTCAGTAATAGTTTAGTTTCTTATAGAGCTCCTGGTCAGTAATAGTTTAGTTTCTTATAGAGCTCCTGGTCAGTAATAGTTTAGTGTCTTATAGAGCTCCTGGTCAGTAATAGTTTAGTTTCTTATAGAGCTCCTGGTCAGTAATAGTTTAGTTTCTTATAGAGCTCCTGGTCAGTAATAGTTTAGTTTCTTATAGAGCTCCTGGTCAGTAATAGTTTAGTTTCTTATAGAGCTCCTGGTCAGTAATAGTTTAGTGTCTTATAGAGCTCCTGGTCAGTAATAGTTTAGTTTCTTATAGAGCTCCTGGTCAGTAATAGTTTAGTTTCTTATAGAGCTCCTGGTCAGTAATAGTTTAGTTTCTTATAGAGCTCCTGGTCAGTAATAGTTTAGTTTCTTATAGAGCTCCTGGTCAGTAATAGTTTAGTTTCTTATAGAGCTCCTGGTCAGTAATAGTTTAGTTTCTTATGGAGCTCCTGGTCAGTAATAGTTTAGTTTCTTATAGAGCTCCTGGTCAGTAATAGTTTAGTTTCTTACAGAGCTCCTGGTCAGTAATAGTTTAGTTTCTTATAGAGCTCCTGGTCAGTAATAGTTTAGTTTCTTATAGAGCTCCTGGTCAGTAATAGTTTAGTTTCTTACAGAGCTCCTGGTCAGTAATAGTTTAGTTTCATATAGAGCTCCTGGTCAGTAATAGTTTAGTTTCTTATAGAGCTCCTGGTCAGTAATAGTTTAGTTTCTTATAGAGCTCCTGGTCAGTAATAGTTTAGTTTCTTATAGAGCTCCTGGTCAGTAATAGTTTAGTGTCTTATAGAGCTCCTGGTCAGTAATAGTTTAGTTTCTTATAGAGCTCCTGGTCAGTAATAGTTTAGTTTCTTATAGAGCTCCTGGTCAGTAATAGTTTAGTTTCTTATAGAGCTCCTGGTCAGTAATAGTTTAGTTTCTTATAGAGCTCCTGGTCAGTAATAGTTTAGTTTCTTATAGAGCTCCTGGTCAGTAATAGTTTAGTTTCTTATAGAGCTCCTGGTCAGTAATAGTTTAGTTTCTTACAGAGCTCCTGGTCAGTAATAGTTTAGTTTCTTATAGAGCTCCTGGTCAGTAATAGTTTAGTTTCTTATAGAGCTCCTGGTCAGTAATAGTTTAGTTTCTTACAGAGCTCCTGGTCAGTAATAGTTTAGTTTCTTATAGAGCTCCTGGTCAGTAATAGTTTAGTTTCTTATAGAGCTCCTGGTCAGTAATAGTTTAGTTTCTTATAGAGCTCCTGGTCAGTAATAGTTTAGTTTCATATAGAGCTCCTGGTCAGTAATAGTTTAGTTTCTTATAGAGCTCCTGGTCAGTAATAGTTTAGTTTCTTATAGAGCTCCTGGTCAGTAATAGTTTAGTTTCTTATAGAGCTCCTGGTCAGTAATAGTTTAGTGTCTTATAGAGCTCCTGGTCAGTAATAGTTTAGTTTCTTATAGAGCTCCTGGTCAGTAATAGTTTAGTTTCTTATAGAGCTCCTGGTCAGTAATAGTTTAGTTTCCTATAGAGCTCCTGGTCAGTAATAGTTTAGTTTCTTATAGAGCTCCTGGTCAGTAATAGTTTAGTGTCTTATAGAGCTCCTGGTCAGTAATAGTTTAGTTTCTTATAGAGCTCCTGGTCAGTAATAGTTTAGTTTCTTATAGAGCTCCTGGTCAGTAATAGTTTAGTTTCCTATAGAGCTCCTGGTCAGTAATAGTTTAGTTTCTTATAGAGCTCCTGGTCAGTAATAGTTTAGTGTCTTATAGAGCTCCTGGTCAGTAATAGTTTAGTGTCTTATAGAGCTCCTGGTCAGTAATAGTTTAGTTTCTTATAGAGCTCCTGGTCAGTAATAGTTTAGTTTCAGAGCTCCTGGTCAGTAATAGTTTAGTTTCAGAGCTCCTGGTCAGTAATAGTTTAGTTTCTTATAGAGCTCCTGGTCAGTAATAGTTTAGTTTCAGAGCTCCTGGTCAGTAATAGTTTAGTTTCTTATAGAGCTCCTGGTCAGTAATAGTTTAGTTTCTTATAGAGCTCCTGGTCAGTAATAGTTTAGTTTCTTATAGAGCTCCTGGTCAGTAATAGTTTAGTTTCTTATAGAGCTCCTGGTCAGTAATAGTTTAGTTTCTTATAGAGCTCCTGGTCAGTAATAGTTTAGTTTCTTATAGAGCTCCTGGTCAGTAATAGTTTAGTTTCTTATAGAGCTCCTGGTCAGTAATAGTTTAGTTTCTTATAGAGCTCCTGGTCAGTAATAGTTTAGTTTCTTATAGAGCTCCTGGTCAGTAATAGTTTAGTTTCTTATAGAGCTCCTGGTCAGTAATAGTTTAGTGTCTTATAGAGCTCCTGGTCAGTAATAGTTTAGTTTCTTATAGAGCTCCTGGTCAGTAATAGTTTAGTTTCTTATAGAGCTCCTGGTCAGTAATAGTTTAGTTTCCTATAGAGCTCCTGGTCAGTAATAGTTTAGTTTCTTATAGAGCTCCTGGTCAGTAATAGTTTAGTTTCTTATAGAGCTCCTGGTCAGTAATAGTTTAGTGTCTTATAGAGCTCCTGGTCAGTAATAGTTTAGTGTCTTATAGAGCTCCTGGTCAGTAATAGTTTAGTTTCTTATAGAGCTCCTGGTCAGTAATAGTTTAGTTTCAGAGCTCCTGGTCAGTAATAGTTTAGTTTCAGAGCTCCTGGTCAGTAATAGTTTAGTTTCTTATAGAGCTCCTGGTCAGTAATAGTTTAGTTTCAGAGCTCCTGGTCAGTAATAGTTTAGTTTCTTATAGAGCTCCTGGTCAGTAATAGTTTAGTTTCTTATAGAGCTCCTGGTCAGTAATAGTTTAGTTTCTTATAGAGCTCCTGGTCAGTAATAGTTTAGTTTCTTATAGAGCTCCTGGTCAGTAATAGTTTAGTTTCTTATAGAGCTCCTGGTCAGTAATGGTTTAGTTTCATATAGAGCTCCTGGTCAGTAATAGTTTAGTTTCTTATAGAGCTCCTGGTCAGTAATAGTTTAGTTTCCTATAGAGCTCCTGGTCAGTAATAGTTTAGTTTCTTATAGAGCTCCTGGTCAGTAATGGTTTAGTTTCATATAGAGCTCCTGGTCAGTAATAGTTTAGTTTCTTATAGAGCTCCTGGTCAGTAATAGTTTAGTTTCAGAGCTCCTGGTCAGTAATAGTTTAGTTTCTTATAGAGCTCCTGGTCAGTAATAGTTTAGTTTCAGAGCTCCTGGTCAGTAATAGTTTAGTTTCTTATAGAGCTCCTGGTCAGTAATAGTTTAGTTTCTTATAGAGCTCCTGGTCAGTAATAGTTTAGTTTCTTATAGAGCTCCTGGTCAGTAATAGTTTAGTTTCTTATAGAGCTCCTGGTCAGTAATAGTTTAGTTTCTTATAGAGCTCCTGGTCAGTAATGGTTTAGTTTCATATAGAGCTCCTGGTCAGTAATAGTTTAGTTTCTTATAGAGCTCCTGGTCAGTAATAGTTTAGTTTCATATAGAGCTCCTGGTCAGTAATAGTTTAGTTTCTTATAGAGCTCCTGGTCAGTAATAGTTTAGTTTCTTATAGAGCTCCTGGTCAGTAATAGTTTAGTTTCTTATAGAGCTCCTGGTCAGTAATAGTTTAGTTTCTTATAGAGCTCCTGGTCAGTAATAGTTTAGTTTCTTATAGAGCTCCTGGTCAGTAATAGTTTAGTTTCTTATAGAGCTCCTGGTCAGTAATAGTTTAGTTTCTTATAGAGCTCCTGGTCAGTAATAGTTTAGTGTCTTATAGAGCTCCTGGTCAGTAATAGTTTAGTTTCTTATAGAGCTCCTGGTCAGTAATAGTTTAGTTTCTTATAGAGCTCCTGGTCAGTAATAGTTTAGTTTCCTATAGAGCTCCTGGTCAGTAATAGTTTAGTTTCTTATAGAGCTCCTGGTCAGTAATAGTTTAGTTTCTTATAGAGCTCCTGGTCAGTAATAGTTTAGTGTCTTATAGAGCTCCTGGTCAGTAATAGTTTAGTGTCTTATAGAGCTCCTGGTCAGTAATAGTTTAGTTTCTTATAGAGCTCCTGGTCAGTAATAGTTTAGTTTCAGAGCTCCTGGTCAGTAATAGTTTAGTTTCAGAGCTCCTGGTCAGTAATAGTTTAGTTTCTTATAGAGCTCCTGGTCAGTAATAGTTTAGTTTCAGAGCTCCTGGTCAGTAATAGTTTAGTTTCTTATAGAGCTCCTGGTCAGTAATAGTTTAGTTTCTTATAGAGCTCCTGGTCAGTAATAGTTTAGTTTCTTATAGAGCTCCTGGTCAGTAATAGTTTAGTTTCTTATAGAGCTCCTGGTCAGTAATAGTTTAGTTTCTTATAGAGCTCCTGGTCAGTAATGGTTTAGTTTCATATAGAGCTCCTGGTCAGTAATAGTTTAGTTTCTTATAGAGCTCCTGGTCAGTAATAGTTTAGTTTCTTATAGAGCTCCTGGTCAGTAATAGTTTAGTTTCAGAGCTCCTGGTCAGTAATAGTTTAGTTTCTTATAGAGCTCCTGGTCAGTAATAGTTTAGTTTCTTATAGAGCTCCTGGTCAGTAATAGTTTAGTTTCTTATAGAGCTCCTGGTCAGTAATAGTTTAGTTTCTTATAGAGCTCCTGGTCAGTAATAGTTTAGTTTCTTATAGAGCTCCTGGTCAGTAATGGTTTAGTTTCATATAGAGCTCCTGGTCAGTAATAGTTTAGTTTCTTATAGAGCTCCTGGTCAGTAATAGTTTAGTTTCTTATAGAGCTCCTGGTCAGTAATAGTTTAGTTTCCTATAGAGCTCCTGGTCAGTAATAGTTTAGTTTCTTATAGAGCTCCTGGTCAGTAATAGTTTAGTTTCTTATAGAGCTCCTGGTCAGTAATAGTTTAGTGTCTTATAGAGCTCCTGGTCAGTAATAGTTTAGTTTCTTATAGAGCTCCTGGTCAGTAATAGTTTAGTGTCTTATAGAGCTCCTGGTCAGTAATAGTTTAGTTTCTTATAGAGCTCCTGGTCAGTAATGGTTTAGTTTCATATAGAGCTCCTGGTCAGTAATAGTTTAGTGTCTTATAGAGCTCCTGGTCAGTAATAGTTTAGTGTCTTATAGAGCTCCTGGTCAGTAATAGTTTAGTTTCTTATAGAGCTCCTGGTCAGTAATGGTTTAGTTTCACATAGAGCTCCTGGTCAGTAATGGTTTAGTTTCATATAGAGCTCCTGGTCAGTAATAGTTTAGTTTCTTATAGAGCTCCTGGTCAGTAATAGTTTAGTTTCTTATAGAGCTCCTGGTCAGTAATAGTTTAGTGTCTTATAGAGCTCCTGGTCAGTAATAGTTTAGTTTCTTATAGAGCTCCTGGTCAGTAATGGTTTAGTTTCTTATAGAGCTCCTGGTCAGTAATAGTTTAGTTTCTTATAGAGCTCCTGGTCAGTAATAGTTTAGTTTCTTATAGAGCTCCTGGTCAGTAATAATTTAGTTTCTTATAGAGCTCCTGGTCAGTAATAGTTTAGTTTCTTATAGAGCTCCTGGTCAGTAATAGTTTAGTTTCTTATAGAGCTCCTGGTCAGTAATAGTTTAGTTTCTTATAGAGCTCCTGGTCAGTAATGGTTTAGTTTCATATAGAGCTCCTGGTCAGTAATAGTTTAGTTTCTTATAGAGCTCCTGGTCAGTAATAGTTTAGTTTCTTATAGAGCTCCTGGTCAGTAATAGTTTAGTTTCCTATAGAGCTCCTGGTCAGTAATAGTTTAGTTTCTTATAGAGCTCCTGGTCAGTAATAGTTTAGTTTCTTATAGAGCTCCTGGTCAGTAATAGTTTAGTGTCTTATAGAGCTCCTGGTCAGTAATAGTTTAGTTTCTTATAGAGCTCCTGGTCAGTAATAGTTTAGTGTCTTATAGAGCTCCTGGTCAGTAATAGTTTAGTTTCTTATAGAGCTCCTGGTCAGTAATGGTTTAGTTTCATATAGAGCTCCTGGTCAGTAATAGTTTAGTGTCTTATAGAGCTCCTGGTCAGTAATAGTTTAGTGTCTTATAGAGCTCCTGGTCAGTAATAGTTTAGTTTCTTATAGAGCTCCTGGTCAGTAATGGTTTAGTTTCATATAGAGCTCCTGGTCAGTAATGGTTTAGTTTCATATAGAGCTCCTGGTCAGTAATAGTTTAGTTTCTTATAGAGCTCCTGGTCAGTAATAGTTTAGTGTCTTATAGAGCTCCTGGTCAGTAATAGTTTAGTTTCTTATAGAGCTCCTGGTCAGTAATGGTTTAGTTTCATATAGAGCTCCTGGTCAGTAATAGTTTAGTTTCTTATAGAGCTCCTGGTCAGTAATAGTTTAGTTTCTTATAGAGCTCCTGGTCAGTAATAGTTTAGTTTCTTATAGAGCTCCTGGTCAGTAATGGTGGAGTCCAGTGGATTTTGACTGTCCTTTATAGCTCTTTCTAATCCATTCAACTGCTCATGAACTTGTCGTTGTTCTGCGTTTGTGTCAATTTGAACGGTGTTGTAGAGTGTTTTAAAACGGGTTGTCCACATGTCACCATTTTGTATCGTTAATTCTTCTTGTTTACATTTTTTTAGTTTTTTTCCAATTTTGCCAGAAGTTGTTTGTGTTCATGGACTCAGCTGCTTGCTGTCGTACTGGGCTTTGTTGTGCTTTGCTTTTCTTCCTCTCTCTATCTATCTATACCTTCATCCACATTTATTTCTGTCTCTCTTGCCCCTCTTCACCCCTTCATAGCTTTACCTCTCAGGCTCTCCACTGTTCTTTCTCTTAATCACTATCTCTCTCTCCACCCTTCCATCTCTACACTGTTCTTTCTCTTAATCACTATCTCTCTCTCCACCCTTCCATCTCTACACTTTTCTCTCTCTTAATCTCTATCTCTCTCTCTCCACCCTTCCATCTCTACACTGTTCTTTCTCTTAATCACTATCTCTCTCTCCACCCTTCCATCTCTACACTTTTCTCTCTCTTAATCTCTATCTCTCTCTCTCCACCCTTCCATCTCTACACTGTTCTTTCTCTTAATCACTATCTCTCTCTCCACCCTTCCATCTCTCCACTTTTCTCTCTCTTAATCTCTATCTCTCTCTCCACCCTTCCATCTCTCCACTTTTCTCTCTCTTAATCTCTATCTCTCTCTCTCCACCCTTCCATCTCTACACTTTTCTCTCTCTTAATCTCTATCTCTCTCTCTCCACCCTTCCATCTCTACACTGTTCTTTCTCTTTCTCTCTCTCCACCCTTCCATCTCTCCACTTTTCTCTCTCTTAATCTCTATCTCTCGCTCTCCACCCTTCCATCTCTACACTGTTCTTTCTCTTAATCACTATCTCTCTCTCCACCCTTCCATCTCTACACTGTTCTTTCTCTTAATCACTCTCTCTCCACCCTTCCATCTCTACACCTCTCTCTCTCTCTCTCTCTCTCTCTCTGTCTGTCTGTCTGTCTCTCTCTCTCTCTCTCTCTCCCTCTCTCTCTCTCTCTCTCTCTCTCTCTCTCTCTCTCTCTCTCTCTCTCTCTCTCTCTCTCTCTCTCTTCACCTCCCACTCCATCCCTCTCCTCCTACTTGTTTGTTCTCTCAGGCCTGTTGTCTGGGAGACCGTTCCTTGTTTGGCTGGGTTGTCAGGGAAACAAAGATGAAAAAATGTGAATGGAAATGACATCACATATCAATCTGGATTAGAACCTAAATAAGAGCTATTGATACACACACACATACACACACACACACACACACACACACACACACACACTCACACACACACATGCGTGCGTCTAAAGTGGTGCACTTTATAGGGAGCTGGGTGCCTGTGCAAACTGAGCCTGAGTGATTTGTTTTTCCACATTAGATCAATTATAATTACATTGTTGCTTTGGGAGAAGAATAGCTCATTCTGCATGAGATGTTTTCATTCCCTGGTAATTTGATTTCCTTTCAACATGAGAGAGTAGCAGCTGAGCCAGGAGAGAGTAGCAGCTGTCCCAGGAGAGAGTAGCAGCTCTCCCAGGAGAGACTATCAGCTGACAGGGAGAGAGTAGCAGCTGAACCAGGAGAGACCATCAGCTGACAGGGAGAGACAGCCGCTGACTGGGAGAGAGTGGCAGCTGTCCCAGGAGAGACTATCAGCTGACCCAAGAGAGAGTAGAAGCTGACCCAGGAGAGATTATCAGCTGACAGGGAGAGAGTAGCAGCTGACCCAGGAGAGAGTAGCAGCTGACTGGGAGCGAGTAGCAGCTGACTTGGAGAGAGTAGCAGCTGACTGGGATAGAGTAGCAGCTGACTGGGAGAGAGTAGCAGTTGACTGGGAGAGAGTAGCAGCTGACCCAGGAGAGAGTAGCAGCTGAATGGGATAGAGTAGCAGCTGACTGGGAGAGAGTAGCAGCTGACTGGGAGAGAGTAGCAGCTGACCCAGGAGAGAGTAGCAGCTGACTGGGAGAGTAGCAGCTGATTTGGAGAGAGTAGCAGCTGACTGGTAGAAAATAGAAGCTGACTGGTTGAGAGTAGCAGCTCACTGGTTGAGAGTAGCAGCTGACTGGGATAGAGTAGCAGCTGATCCAGGAGAGGCTAGCAGCTGACTGGGATAGAGTAGCAGCTGATCCAGGAGAGGCTGGCAGCTGACTGGGATAGAGTAGCAGCTGATCCAGGAGAGAGTAGCAGCTGACTGGGAGCAAGTAGCAGCTGACTTGGAGAGAGTAGCAGCTGACTGGGATAGAGTAGCAGCTGACTGGGAGAGAGTAGCAGCTGACTGGGGGAGAGTAGCAGCTGACCCAGGAGAGAGTAGCAGCTGAATGGGATAGAGTAGCAGCTGACTGGGAGAGAGTAGCGGCTGACTGGGAGAGAGTAGCGTCTGACTGAGGAGAGTAGCAGCTGACTGGTAGAAAATAGCAGCTGAATGGTTGAGAGTAGCAGCTGACTGGGAGAGAGTAGCAGCTGACTGGTTGAGAGTAGCAGCTGACTGGTAGAAAATAGCAGCTGACTGGTTGAGAGTAGCAGCTGACTGGTTGAGAGTAGCAGTTGATTTGGAGAGGCTAGCAGCTGACTGGTTGAGAGTAGCAGCTGACTGGTTGAGAGTAGCAGCTGACTGGTTGAGAGTAGCAGCTGACTGGGATAGAGTAGCAGCTGATCCAGGACAGGCTAGCAGCTGACTGGGATAGAGTAGCAGCTGATCCAGGAGAGGCTAGCAGCTGACTGGGATAGAATAGCAGCTGACTGGGAGAGAGTAGCAGCTGACCCAGGAGAGAGTAGCAGCTGAATGGGATAGAGTAGCAGCTGACTGGTTGAGAGTAGCAGCTGACTGGTTGAGAGTAGAAGCTGACTGGTAGAAAATAGCAGCTGACTGGTTGAGAGGAGCAGCTGACTGTTTGAGAGTAGCAGCTGACTGGGATAGAGTAGCAGCTGATCCAGGAGAGGCTAGCAGCTGACTGGGATAGAGTAGCAGCTGACTTGGAGAGAGTAGCAGCTGACTTGGAGAGAGTAGCAGCTGACTGGGATAGAGTAGCAGCTGACTGGGAGAGAGTAGCAGTTGACTGGGAGAGAGTAGCAGCTGACCCAGGAGAGAGTAGCAGCTGAATGGGATAGAGTAGCAGCTGACTTGGAGAGAGTAGCAGCTGACTGGGATAGAGTAGCAGCTGACTGGGAGAGAGTAGCAGTTGACTGGGAGAGAGTAGCAGCTGACCCAGGAGAGAGTAGCAGCTGAATGGGATAGAGTAGCAGCTGACTGGGAGAGAGTAGCAGCTGACTGGGAGAGAGTAGCAGCTGACCCAGGAGAGAGTAGCAGCTGACTGGGAGAGTAGCAGCTGATTTGGAGAGAGTAGCAGCTGACTGGTAGAAAATAGAAGCTGACTGGTTGAGAGTAGCAGCTCACTGGTTGAGAGTAGCAGCTGACTGGGATAGAGTAGCAGCTGATCCAGGAGAGGCTAGCAGCTGACTGGGATAGAGTAGCAGCTGATCCAGGAGAGCTGGCAGCTGACTGGGATAGAGTAGCAGCTGATCCAGGAGAGAGTAGCAGCTGACTGGGAGCAAGTAGTAGCTGACTTGGAGAGAGTAGCAGCTGACTGGGATAGAGTAGCAGCTGACTGGGAGAGAGTAGCAGCTGACTGGGGGAGAGTAGCAGCTGACCCAGGAGAGAGTAGCAGCTGAATGGGATAGAGTAGCAGCTGACTGGGAGAGAGTAGCGGCTGACTGGGAGAGAGTAGCGTCTGACTGAGGAGAGTAGCAGCTGACTGGTAGAAAATAGCAGCTGAATGGTTGAGAGTAGCAGCTGACTGGGAGAGAGTAGCAGCTGACTGGTTGAGAGTAGCAGCTGACTGGTAGAAAATAGCAGCTGACTGGTTGAGAGTAGCAGCTGACTGGTAGAAAATAGCAGCTGACTGGTTGAGAGTAGCAGTTGATTTGGAGAGGCTAGCAGCTGACTGGTTGAGAGTAGCAGCTGACTGGTTGAGAGTAGCAGCTGACTGGTTGAGAGTAGCAGCTGACTGGGATAGAGTAGCAGCTGATCCAGGACAGGCTAGCAGCTGACTGGGATAGAGTAGCAGCTGATCCAGGAGAGGCTAGCAGCTGACTGGGATAGAATAGCAGCTGACTGGGAGAGAGTAGCAGCTGACCCAGGAGAGAGTAGCAGCTGAATGGGATAGAGTAGCAGCTGACTGGTTGAGAGTAGCAGCTGACTGGTTGAGAGTAGCAGCTGACTGGTAGAAAATAGCAGCTGACTGGTTGAGAGTAGCAGCTGACTGTTTGAGAGTAGCAGCTGACTGGGATAGAGTAGCAGCTGATCCAGGAGAGGCTAGCAGCTGACTGGGATAGAGTAGCAGCTGACTTGGAGAGAGTAGCAGCTGACTGGGATAGAGTAGCAGCTGACTGGGAGAGAGTAGCAGCTGACTGGGAGAGAGTAGCAGCTGACCCAGGAGAGAGTAGCAGCTGAATGGGATAGAGTAGCAGCTGACTGGGAGAGAGTAGCAGCTGACTGGGAGAGAGTAGCAGCTGACCCAGGAGAGAGTAGCAGCTGATTTGGAGAGAGTAGCAGCTGACTGGGAGAGAGTAGCATCTGGCTGAGGAGAGTAGCAGCTGACTGGTAGAAAATAGCAGCTGACTGGTTGAGAGTAGCAGCTGACTGGTTCAGAGTAGCAGCTGACTGGTAGAAAATAGCAGCTGACTGGGAGAGTAGCAGCTGATTTGGAGAGGCTAGCAGCTGACTGGGAGAGAGTAGCAGCTGACTGGTTGAGAGTAGCAGCTGACTGGTTGAGAGTAGCAGCTGACTGGGATAGAGTAGCAGCTGATCCAGGACTGGCTATCAGCTGACTGGGATAGAGTAGCAGCTGATCCAGGAGAGGCTTGCAGCTGACTGGGATAGAGTAGCAGCTGATCCAGGAGAGACTAGCAGCTGACTGGGATAGAGTAGCAGCTGATCCAGGAGAGGCTACAGCTGACTGGGATAGAGTAGCAGCTGATCCAGGAGAGGCTAGCAGCTGACTGGGATAGAGTAGCAGCTGATCCAGGAGAGGCGAGCAGCTGACTGGGATAGAGTAGCAGCTGATCCAGGAGAGGCTACAGCTGACTGGGATAGAGTAGCAGCTGATCCAGGAGAGGCGAGCAGCTGACTGGGATAGAGTAGCAGCTGATCCAGGAGAGGCTACAGCTGACTGGGATAGAGTAGCAGCTGATCCAGGAGAGGCTACAGCTGACTGGGATAGAGTAGCAGCTGATCCAGGAGAGCGAGCAGCTGACTGGGATAGAGTAGCAGCTGATCCAGGAGAGGCGAGCAGCTGACTGGGATAGAGTAGCAGCTGATCCAGGAGAGGCGAGCAGCTGACTGGGATAGAGTAGCAGCTGATCCAGGAGAGGCTACAGCTGACTGGGATAGAGTAGCAGCTGATCCAGGAGAGACTAGCAGCTGACTGGGATAGAGTAGCAGCTGATCCAGGAGAGGATACAGCTGACTGGGAGAGAGTAGCAGCTGATCCAGGAGAGGCTACAGCTGACTGGGATAGAATAGCAGCTGATCCAGGAGAGGCGAGCAGCTGACTGGGATAGAGTAGCAGCTGATCCAGGAGAGGCTACAGCTGACTGGGATAGAGTAGCAGCTGATCCAGGAGAGGCGAGCAGCTGACTGGGAGAGAGTAGCAGCTGATCCAGGAGAGGCTACAGCTGACTGGGAGAGAGTAGCAGCTGACTGGGATAGAGTAGCAGCTGATCCAGGAGAGGCTACAGCTGACTGGGAGAGCGTAGCAGCTGGACATTGAGGTAGCTACTCCACATACTCTAGGTTGCTGCTACTGCAACGATCCTCACCTGGTTAATTGATTGGTTCCGTGAGCAGTGATTAAAAAACGTTTTTGTTGTGTTGACCTGCTTTTCTCTTCTTCCTGCAGAGTCCCATCAAATCAAATGGCATTTCTCGTATACCCTTAACACATCAGGTGCTTACTTCCAAGCCCTTAACTAAAAATGCTTTAATGCTTTAATAAAAATGTAAATAAGTGTTAAGTAAAAATAGACTAACAAATTATTGAACAGCACCAGTAAAATTACAAGTGAGGCTATATACAGGGTGTTACGGTACAGAGTCAATGTGGAGGCTATATACAGGGTGTTACGGTACAGAGTCAATGTGGAGGCTATATACAGGGTATTACGGTACAGAGTCAGTGTAGAGGCTATATACAGGGTGTTACGGTACAGAGTCAATGTGGAGGCTATATACAGGGTGTTACGGTACAGAGTCAATGTGGAGGCTATATACAGGGCATTACGGTACAGAGTCAGTGTAGAGGCTATATACAGGGTGTTACGGTACAGAGTCAATGTGGAGGCTATATACAGGGTATTACGGTACACAGTCAGTGTAGAGGCTATATACAGGGTGTTACGGTACAGAGTCAATGTGGAGGCTATATACAGGGTATTACGGTACACAGTCAGTGTAGAGGCTATATACAGGGTGTTACGGTACAGAGTCAGTGTAGAGGCTATATACAGGGTGTTACGGTACAGAGTCAATGTGGAGGCTATATACAGGGTGTTACGGTACAGAGTCAATGTGGAGGCTATATACAGGGTGTTACGGTACAGAGTCAATGTGGAGGCTATATACAGGTTGTTACGGTACAGAGTCAATGTGGAGGCTATATACAGGGTGTTACGGTACAGAGTCAATGTGGAGGCTATATACAGGGTGTTACGGTACAGAGTCAATGTGGAGGCTATATACAGGGTGTTACGGTACAGAGTCAATGTGGAGGCTATATACAGGGTGTTACGGTACAGAGTCAATGTGGAGGCTATATACAGGGTGTTACGGTACAGAGTCAATGTGGAGGCTATATACAGGGTGTTACGGTACAGAGTCAATGTGGAGGCTATATAAAGGGTGTTACGGTACAGAGTCAATGTGGAGGCTATATACAGGGTGTTACGGTACAGAGTCAATGTGGAGGCTATATACAGGGTGTTACGGTACAGAGTCAATGTGGAGGCTATATACAGGGTGTTACGGTACAGAGTCAATGTGGAGGCTATATACAGGGTGTTACGGTACAGAGTCAATGTGGAGGCTATATACAGGGTATTACGGTACAGAGTCAATGTGGAGGCTATATACAGGGTGTTACGGTACAGAGTCAATGTAGAGGCTATATACAGGGTGTTACGGTACAGAGTCAATGTGGAGACTATATAAAGGGTGTTACGGTACAGAGTCAATGTGGAGGCTATATACAGGGTGTTACGGTACAGAGTCAATGTGGAGGCTATATACAGGGTGTTACGGTACAGAGTCAATGTGGAGGCTATATACAGGGTGTTACGGTACAGAGTCAATGTGGAGGCTATATACAGGGTATTACGGTACAGAGTCAATGTGGAGGCTATATACAGGAGTACTGGTACAGAGTCAATGTGGAGGCTATATACAGGGTATTACGGTACAGAGTCAATGTGGAGGCTATATACAGGGTATTACGGTACAGAGTCAGTGTGGAGGCTATATACAGGGTATTACGGTACAGAGTCAATGTGGAGGCTATATACAGGGTATTACGGTACAGAGTCAATGTGGAGGCTATATACAGGGTATTACGGTACAGAGTCAATGTGGAGGCTATATACAGGGTGTTACGGTACAGAGTCAATGTGGAGGCTATATACAGGGTGTTACGGTACAGAGTCAATGTGGAGGCTATATACAGGGTGTTACGGTACAGAGTCAATGTGGAGGCTATATACAGGGTGTTACGGTACAGAGTCAATGTGGAGGCTATATACAGGGTGTTACGGTACAGAGTCAACGTGGAGGCTATATACAGGGGGTACCGGTACAGAGTCAATGTGGAGGCTATATACAGGGTGTTACGGTACAGAGTCAGTGTAGAGGCTATATACAGGGTGTTACGGTACGGAGTCAGTGTAGAGGCTATATACAGGGTGTTACGGTACAGAGTCAGTGTAGAGGCTATATAAAGGGTGTTACGGTACAGAGTCAATGTGGAGGCTATATACAGGGTGTTCCGGTACAGAGTCAATGTGGAGGCTATATACAGGGTGTTACGGTACAGAGTCAATGTGGAGGCTATATACAGGGTATTACGGTACAGAGTCAATGTAGAGGCTATATACAGGGTATTACGGTACAGAGTCAGTGTAGAGGCTATATACAGGGTGTTACGGTACAGAGTCAGTGTAGAGGCTATATACAGGGTGTTACGGTACAGAGTCAGTGTAGAGGCTATATACAGGGTGTTACGGTACAGAGTCAATGTGGAGGCTATATACAGGGTGTTACGGTACAGAGTCAATGTGGAGGCTATATACAGGGTGTTACGGTACAGAGTCAATGTGGAGGCTATATACAGGGTGTTACGGTACAGAGTCAATGTGGAGGCTATATACAGGGTGTTACGGTACAGAGTCAATGTGGAGGCTATATACAGGGTGTTACGGTACAGAGTCAATGTGGAGGCTATATACAGGGTGTTACGGTACAGAGTCAATGTGGAGGCTATATAAAGGGTGTTACGGTACAGAGTCAATGTGGAGGCTATATACAGGGTGTTACGGTACAGAGTCAATGTGGAGGCTATATACAGGGTGTTACGGTACAGAGTCAATGTGGAGGCTATATACAGGGTGTTACGGTACAGAGTCAATGTGGAGGCTATATACAGGGTGTTACGGTACAGAGTCAATGTGGAGGCTATATACAGGGTATTACGGTACAGAGTCAATGTGGAGGCTATATACAGGGTGTTACGGTACAGAGTCAATGTAGAGGCTATATACAGGGTGTTACGGTACAGAGTCAATGTGGAGACTATATAAAGGGTGTTACGGTACAGAGTCAATGTGGAGGCTATATACAGGGTGTTACGGTACAGAGTCAATGTGGAGGCTATATACAGGGTGTTACGGTACAGAGTCAATGTGGAGGCTATATACAGGGTGTTACGGTACAGAGTCAATGTGGAGGCTATATACAGGGTATTACGGTACAGAGTCAATGTGGAGGCTATATACAGGGGGTACCGGTACAGAGTCAATGTGGAGGCTATATACAGGGTATTACGGTACAGAGTCAATGTGGAGGCTATATACAGGGTATTACGGTACAGAGTCAGTGTGGAGGCTATATACAGGGTATTACGGTACAGAGTCAATGTGGAGGCTATATACAGGGTATTACGGTACAGAGTCAATGTGGAGGCTATATACAGGGTGTTACGGTACAGAGTCAATGTGGAGGCTATATACAGGGTATTACGGTACAGAGTCAATGTGGAGGCTATATACAGGGTGTTACGGTACAGAGTCAATGTGGAGGCTATATACAGGGTGTTACGGTACAGAGTCAATGTGGAGGCTATATACAGGGTGTTACGGTACAGAGTCAATGTGGAGGCTATATACAGGGTGTTACGGTACAGAGTCAACGTGGAGGCTATATACAGGGGGTACCGGTACAGAGTCAATGTGGAGGCTATATACAGGGTGTTACGGTACAGAGTCAGTGTAGAGGCTATATACAGGGTGTTACGGTACGGAGTCAGTGTGGAGGCTATATACAGGGTATTACGGTACAGAGTCAGTGTGGAGGCTATATACAGGGTATTACGGTACAGAGTCAGTGTGGAGGCTATATACAGGGTATTACGGTACAGAGTCAGTGTGGAGGCTATATACAGGGTATTACGGTACAGAGTCAGTGTGGAGGCTATATACAGGGAGTTACGGTACAGAGTCAATGTGGAGGAAATATACAGGGTATTACGGTACAGAGTCAGTGTGGAGGCTATATACAGGGTGTTACGGTACAGAGTCATTGTGGAGGCTATATACAGGGTGTTACGGTACAGAGTCAGTGTGGAGGCTATATACAGGGTGTTACGGTACAGAGTCAATGTGGAGGCTATATACAGGGTATTACGGTACAGAGTCAATGTGGAGGCTATATACAGGGTGTTACGGTACAGAGTCAGTGTAGAGGCTATATACAGGGTGTTACGGTACAGAGTCAATGTGGAGGCTATATACAGGGTGTTACGGTACAGAGTCAATGTGGAGGCTATATACAGGGTATTACGGTACAGAGTCAATGTGGAGGCTATATACAGGGTGTTACGGTACAGAGTCAATGTGGAGGCTATATACAGGGTATTACGGTACAGAGTCAATGTGGAGGCTATATACAGGGTGTTACGGTACAGAGTCAGTGTAGAGGCTATATACAGGGTATTACGGTACAGAGTCAATGTGGAGGCTATATACAGGGTGTTACGGTACAGAGTCAATGTGGAGGCTATATACAGGGTGTTACGGTACAGAGTCAATGTGGAGGCTATATACAGGGTGTTACGGTACAGAGTCAATGTGGAGGCTATATACAGGGTGTTACGGTACAGAGTCAATGTGGAGGCTATATACAGGGTATTACGGTACAGAGTCAATGTGGAGGCTATATACAGGGTGTTACGTTACAGAGTCAGTGTAGAGGCTATATACAGGGTACCCTTCTTTCCTTCCTCTCTTCTGTCATGGAATCCTTCCAGGAACTTTCATTACTCACACCTGTCCCCTATTCTCACAGATTAGTATAAGTGTTTCCTTTGGTTTCCACTGGGCCGGCGATTATACCCTGATGAAGACAGCTTGGCTGTCGAAACGTTGGTACTTAAATGTTTGCATCTGAGTTCCTAGAGTGTGCGGCTCTTTCATTTTCAAGTGTTCTACTCCGCTAGCCAGCACCTCGCCTAAATAGGTGTGCGTTTATTTTTCTTCTAGATCGTTGGTACATGAGTACCTGTGCTGCGTGTTTTGGCTTTCGTGCCATTGTGGATTGCGCCGATGATTACAGGTCTCGTCCAGTGTGATAATCATTGTGCAGATGATTTCAGGTCTCGTCCAGTGTGATAATCATTGTGTAGATGATTACAGGTCTCGTCCAGTGTGATAATCATTGTGTAGATGATTACAGGTCTCGTCCAGTGTGATAATCATTGTGCAGATGATTTCAGGTCTCGTCCAGTGTGATAATCATTGTGTAGATGATTACAGGTCTCGTCCAGTGTGATAATCATTGTGCAGATGATTACAGGTCTCGTCCAGTGTGATAATCATTGTGCAGATGATTACAGGTCTCGTCCAGTGTGTTAATCACTGTGTGCGTGTGTGTATTTATTCGAGGTGGTCCTCTCTCTTTTGTTTGGGTTTCAACCCTGTGTTTTGTTACGTGTTTGTTTGGTCTTCGTCCACGTGCCTTTACACGGCACAACGTAATTTGGGTACAATAAAAAAGACCATTACATTCCTGCGTCTGTCTCCTAAATCATTTATACTAGCGTGACACATCTTCCTACAGAGTCCTTTCTTTCCTTCCTCTCTTCTGACAGAGTCCCTCCTCTTCTACTACAGAGTCCCTCCTTTCCTTCCCCTCTTCCTACAGAGTCCCTCCTTTCCTTCCTCTCTTCCTACAGAGTCCCTCCTTTCCTTCCTCTTCTTCCTACAGAGTCCCTCCTTTCCTTCCTCTTCTTCCTACAGAGTCCCTCCTTTCCCTCCTCTTCCTACAGAGTCCTTCCTTTCCTTCCTCTCTTCCTACAGAGTCCTTCCTTTCCTTCCTCTTCTTCCTACAGAGTCCCTCCTTTCCTTCCTCTCTTCCTACAGAGTCCCTCCTTTCCTTCCTCTCTTCCTACAGAGTCCCTCCTTTCCCTCCTCTTCCTACAGAGTCCTTCCTTTCCTTCCTCTCTTCCTACAGAGTCCTTCCTTTCCTTCCTCTTCTTCCTACAGAGTCCCTCCTTTCCTTCCTCTCTTCCTACAGAGTCCCTCCTTTCCTTCCTCTTCTTCCTACAGAGTCCCTCCTTTCCCTCCTCTTCCTACAGAGTCCTTCCTTTCCTTCCTTTTCTTCCTACAGAGTCCTTCCTTTCCTTCCTTTTCTTCCTACAGAGTCCCTCCTTTCCCTCCTCTTCTTCCTACAGAGTCCCTCCTATCCTTCCTCTCTTCCTACAGAGTCCCTCCTCTTCTTCCTACAGAGTCCATCCTTGCTTTCCTCTTCTTCCTACAGAGTCCCTCCTTTCCCTCCTCTTCTCCTACAGAGTCCCTCCTTTCCTTCCTCTTCTCCTACAGAGTCCCTCCTTTCCCTCCTCTTCTTCCTACAGAGTCCCTCCTTTTCTTCCTCTTCTTCCTACAGAGTCCCTCCTCTTCTTCCTACAGAGTCCCTCCTATCCTTCCTCTCTTCCTACAGAGTCCCTCCTCTTCTTCCTACAGAGTCCATCCTTGCTTTCCTCTTCTTCCTACAGTCCCTCCTTTCCCTCCTCTTCTTCCTACAGAGTCCCTCCTATCCTTCCTCTCTTCCTACAGAGTCCCTCCTCTTCTCCTACAGAGTCCCTCCTTTCCCTCCTCTTCTTCCTACAGAGTCCCTCCTATCCTTCCTCTCTTCCTACAGAGTCCCTCCTCTTCTTCCTACAGAGTCCATCCTTGCTTTCCTCTTCTTCCTACAGAGTCCCTCCTTTCCCTCCTCTTCTCCTACAGAGTCCCTCCTTTGCTTCCTCTTCTTCCTACAGAGTCCCTCCTCTTCTTCCTACAGAGTCCCTCCTATCCTTCCTCTCTTCCTACAGAGTCCCTCCTTTCCTTCCTCTCTTCCTACAGAGTCCCTCCTTTCCCTCCTCTTCTTCCTACAGAGTCCCTCCTATCCTTCCTCTTCTTCCTACAGAGTCCCTCCTTTCCTTCCTCTTCTTCCTACAGAGTCCCTCCTTTCCCTCCTCTTCTCCTACAGAGTCCCTCCTTTGCTTCCTCTTCTTCCTACAGAGTCCCTCCTCTTCTTCCTACAGAGTCCCTCCTATCCTTCCTCTCTTCCTACAGAGTCCCTCCTTTCCTTCCTCTCTTCCTACAGAGTCCCTCCTTTCCCTCCTCTTCTTCCTACAGAGTCCCTCCTTTCCTTCCTCTCTTCCTACAGAGTCCCTCCTTTCCCTCCTCTTCTTCCTACAGAGTCCCTCCTTTCCTTCCTCTTCTTCCTACAGAGTCCCTCCTTTCCCTCCTCTTCTTCCTACAGAGTCCCTCCTATCCTTCCTCTCTTCCTACAGAGTCCCTCCTCTTCTTCCTACAGAGTCCCTCCTATCCTTCCTCTCTTCCTACAGAGTCCCTCCTTTCCCTCCTCTTCTTCCTACAGAGTCCCTCCTTTCCTTCCTCTCTTCCTACAGAGTCCCTCCTCTTCTTCCTACAGAGTCCCTCCTTTCCCTCCTCTTCTCCTACAGAGTCCCTCCTATCCTTCCTCTTTCCTACAGAGTCCCTCCTCTTCTTCCTACAGAGTCCCTCCTATCCTTCCTCTCTTCCTACAGAGTCCCTCCTTTCCCTCCTCTTCTTCCTACAGAGTCCCTCCTTTCCTTCCTCTCTTCCTACAGAGTCCCTCCTCTTCTTCCTACAGAGTCCCTCCTTTCCCTCCTCTTCTCCTACAGAGTCCCTCCTTTCCCTCCTCTTCTTCCTACAGAGTCCCTCCTATCCTTCCTCTCTTCCTACAGAGTCCCTCCTCTTCTTCCTACAGAGTCCCTCCTTTCCTTCCTCTTCTTCCTACAGAGTCCCTCCTTTCCTTCCTCTTCTTCCTACAGAGTCCCTCCTCTTCTCCTACAGAGTCCCTCCTTTCCTTCCTCTTCTTCCTACAGAGTCCCTCCTATCCTTCCTCTCTTCCTACAGAGTCCCTCCTCTTCTTCCTACAGAGTCCCTCCTTTCCCTCCTCTTCTTCCTACAGAGTCCCTCCTATCCTTCCTCTCTTCCTACAGAGTCCCTCCTCTTCTTCCTACAGAGTCCCTCCTTTCCTTCCTCTTCTTCCTACAGAGTCCCTCCTTTCCCTCCTCTTCTCCTACAGAGTCCCTCCTTTCCTTCCTCTTCTTCCTACAGAGTCCTTCCTTTCCCTCCTCTTCTCCTACAGAGTCCCTCCTTTCCTTCCTCTTCTTCCTACAGAGTCCCTCCTCTTCTTCCTACAGAGTCCCTCCTTTCCCTCCTCTTCTCCTACAGAGTCCCTCCTTTCCTTCCTCTTCTTCCTACAGAGTCCTCCTCTTCTTCCTATAGAGTCCCTCCTCTTCTCCTACAGAGTCCCTCCTTTCCTTCCTCTTCTTCCTACAGAGTCCTCCTCTTCTTCCTACAGAGTCCTCCTCTTCTTCCTACAGAGTCCCTCCTCTTCTTCCTACAGAGTCCCTCCTCTTCTTCCTACAGAGTCCCTCCTTTCCTTCCTCTTCTTCCTACAGAGTCCCTCCTATCCTTCCTCTCTTCCTACAGAGTCCCTGCTTTCCCTCCTACAGAGTCCCTCCTTTCCTTCCTCTTCTTCCTACAGAGTCCCTCCTATCCTTCCTCTCTTCCTACAGAGTCCCTGCTTTCCCTCCTACAGAGTCCCTCCTTTCCTTCCTCTTCTTCCTACAGAGTCCCTCCTTTCCTTCCTCTTCTTCCTACGGAGTCCATCCTTTCCTTCCTCTTCTTCCTACAGAGTCCCTCCTTTCCCTCCTCTTCTTCCTACAGAGTCCCTCCTTTCCTTCCTCTTCTCCTACAGAGTCCATCCTTTCCTTCCTCTTCTCCTACAGAGTCCCTCCTTTCCTTCCTCTTCTCCTACAGAGTCCCTCCTTTCCTTCCTCTTCTTCCTACAGAGTCCCTCCTTTCCTTCCTCTTCTTCCTACAGAGTCCCTCCTTTCCTTCCTCTTCTTCCTACAGAGTCCCTCCTTTCCTTCCTCTTCTTCCTACAGAGTCCCTCCTTTCCTTCCTCTTCTTCCTACAGAGTCCATCCTTTCCTTCCTCTCTTCTTCTGTTTTTTCTTCTCTCTCTTCCCTCACAGCCCCTGGGTGCATCTGGCAGGGATCTTTCTCTCCTCCTCATTCTTTCTTCCCATCATCCCACGAACTCCATATCTCCCAGTTCCACATGATGTGTGTGTGTAGTCATTGTATGGAGTCATTCAATAACCACCCCCGCTATCTCCCACACGGCCGTATACCCAGCATTCCCAGCTACGTTCCAAAATGGCAGCCTATTCCCTGTACAGTGCGCAACCAAATGGGCTCTGATCAGAAGTAGTCCACTATGAAGGGAAGAGGACGCCAGTTGGGATGAAGTCACTTTCCCATTTTTCCCCTCTGACATTCACAACTTGTTAAACCGCCTGGACCGTTTAGGTTTTCAGCAGAGAATCGTCAGTAGGAAGAACGCCTTCCCTCTCGTTTCTCTCCGAGGTACAAAATGTTTGGCATTTACTCATGAAGATGTTTCTCACAGCTTGGCATCCTAATATATAATAATAATATATGCCATTTAGCAGACGCTTTTATCCAAAGCGACTTACAGTCATGTGTGCATACATTCTACGTATGGGTGGTCGCGGGGATTGAACCCACTACCCTGGCGTTACAAGCGCCATGCTCTACCAACTGAGCTACAGAAGGACCATCCTCTTCCACTGCTGCTGTTTCCACATTGGATAAGTGCACTTTAACACCCAGTTCCCTGATAAGTGCACTACTTTTGACTAAAGAACTATGGGCCTTTGACAAAAGTAGTGCACTATATAGGAAATAGGGTGCCTTTGTGAAGCACACTTAGACTGGTGCATCAATGCTTCCTGAAAGACCGGACAGGAGCACTTCACAACAGATCATATAAGCTTATTTCACTTATATTTCACTGTATCACATTTTAAAGTGGGTCAGAAGATTACATGGACTAAATTGACTGTGCCTTTAAATAGCTTTCAAAATTCCAGAAAATGATGTCATGGCTTTAGAAGCTTCTGATTGGCTAATTGACATCATTTGATTCAATTGTAGGTGGACCTGTGGATGAATTTCAAGGCCGACCTTCAAACCCAGTGCCTCTTTGCTTGACATTGGGAAAATCAAAATAAATCAGACAAGACCTCAGAAAAACCATTGTAGACCTCCACAAGTCTGGTTCATCCTTGGGATTCATTTCCAGACGCCTGACGGCACCACTCTGTACAAACAATAGTACGCAAGTATAAATTCGGTTGATTGTCAAGCCAATCAAGGCCCTCATTGGTGAACCACTCACCCATTCATAACACCTTGTTTCTGTTGTCAAGCCAATCAAGGCCCTCATTGGTGAACCACTCACCCATTCATAACACCTTGTTTCTGTTGTCAAGCCAATCAAGGCCCTCATTGGTGAACCACTCACCCATTCATAACACCTTGTTTCTGTTGTCAAGCCAATCAAGGCCCTCATTGGTGAACCACTCATCCATTCATAACACCTTGTTTCTGTTGTCAAGCCAATCAAGGCCCTAATTGGTGAACCACTCACCCATTCATAACACCTTGTTACTGTTGTCAAGCCAATCAAGGCCCTAATTGGTGAACCACTCACCCATTCATAACACCTTGTTATTGTTGTCAAGCCAATCAAGGCCCTAATTGGTGAACCACTCAGCAGATGTTAAGGGTCACATGGTTAGCAGATGTTAATGGTCACATGGTTAGCAGATGTTAATGGTCACATACACATAGTTAGCAGATGTTAATGGTCCCATACACATGGTTAGCAGATGTTAATGGTCACATGGTTAGCAGATGTTAATGGTCACATGGTTAGCAGATGTTAATGGTCACATGGTTAGCAGATGTTAATGGTCACATGGTTAGCAGATGTTATTGGTCACATGGTTAGCAGATGTTAATGGTCACATGGTTAGCAGATGTTAATGGTCACATACACATGGTTAGCAGATGTTAATGGTCCCATACACATGGTTAGCAGATGTTAATGGTCACATGGTTAGCAGATGTTATTGGTCACATGGTTAGCAGATGTTAATGGTCACATGGTTAGCAGATGTTAATGGTCACATACACATGGTTAGCAGATGTTAATGGTCCCATACACATGGTTAGCAGATGTTAATGGTCACATGGTTAGCAGATGTTAATGGTCACATGGTTAGCAGATGTTAATGGTCACATGGTTAGCAGATGTTAATGGTCACATGGTTAGCAGATGTTAATGGTCACATGGTTAGCAGATGTTAATGGTCACATACACATGGTTAGCAGATGTTAATGGTCCCATACACATGGTTAGCAGATGTTAATGGTCACATGGTTAGCAGATGTTAATGGTCACATGGTAAGCAGATGTTAATGGTCACATACACATGGTTAGCAGATGTTATTGGTCACATGGTTAGCAGATGTTATTGGTCACATGGTTAGCAGATGTTAATGGTCACATACACATGGTTAGCAGATGTTATTGGTCACATACACATGGTTAGCAGATGTTAATGGTCACATGGTTAGCAGATGTTAATGGTCACATACACATGGTTAGCAGATGTTATTGGTCACATGGTTAGCAGATGTTATTGGTCACATGGTTAGCAGATGTTAATGGTCACATACACATGGTTAGCAGATGTTAATGGTCACATACACATGGTTAGCAGATGTTAATGGTCACATACACATGGTTAGCAGATGTTATTGGTCACATACACATGGTTAGCAGATGTTAATGGTCACATACACATGGTTAGCAGATGGTATTGGTCACATGGTTAGCAGATGATAATGGTCACATACACATGGTTAGCAGATGTTAATGGTCACATACACATGGTTAGCAGATGTTATTGGTCACATACACGTGGTTAGCAGGTGTTAATGGTCACATACACATGGTTAGCAGATGTTAATGGTCACATGGTTAGCAGATGTTATTGGTCACATGGTTAGCAGATGTTAATGGTCACATGGTTAGCAGATGTTAATGGTCACATACACATGGTTAGCAGATGTTAATGGTCCCATACACATGGTTAGCAGATGTTAATGGTCACATGGTTAGCAGATGTTAATGGTCACATGGTTAGCAGATGTTAATGGTCACATGGTTAGCAGATGTTATTGGTCACATGGTTAGCAGATGTTAATGGTCACATGGTTAGCAGATGTTAATGGTCACATGGTTAGCAGATGTTAATGGTCACATACACATGGTTAGCAGATGTTAATGGTCACATACACATGGTTAGCAGATGTTAATGGTCACATACACATGGTTAGCAGATGTTAATGGTCACATGGTTAGCAGATGTTAATGGTCACATACACATGGTTAGCAGATGTTAATGGTCACATACACATGGTTAGCAGATGTTAATGGTCACATGGTTAGCAGATGTTAATGGTCACATACACATGGTTAGCAGATGTTAATGGTCACATGGTTAGCAGATGTTAATGGTCACATACACATGGTTAGCAGATGTTAATGGTCACATGGTTAGCAGATGTTAATGGTCACATACACATGGTTAGCAGATGTTATTGGTCACATGGTTAGCAGATGTTATTGGTCACATGGTTAGCAGATGTTAATGGTCACATACACATGGTTAGCAGATGTTAATGATCACATACACATGGTTAGCAGATGTTAATGGTCACATGGTTAGCAGATGTTAATGGTCACATGGTTAGCAGATGTTAATGGTCACATACACATGGTTAGCAGATGTTATTGGTCACATGGTTAGCAGATGTTATTGGTCACATGGTTAGCAGATGTTAATGGTCACATGGTTAGCAGATGTTAATGGTCACATACACATGGTTAGCAGATGTTAATGGTCACATGGTTAGCAGATGTTAATGGTCACATACACATGGTTAGCAGATGTTATTGGTCACATGGTTAGCAGATGTTAATGGTCACATGGTTAGCAGATGTTAATGGTCACATACACATGGTTAGCAGATGTTAATGGTCACATGGTTAGCAGATGTTAATGGTCACATACACATGGTTAGCAGATGTTATTGGTCACATGGTTAGCAGATGTTAATGGTCACATGGTTAGCAGATGTTAATGGTCACATACACATGGTTAGCAGATGTTAATGGTCACATACACATGGTTAGCAGATGTTAATGGTCACATGGTTAGCAGATGTTAATGGTCACATGGTTAGCAGATGTTAATGGTCACATACACATGGTTAGCAGATGTTATTGGTCACATGGTTAGCAGATGTTATTGGTCACATGGTTAGCAGATGTTATTGGTCACATGGTTAGCAGATGTTAATGGTCACATGGTTAGCAGATGTTAATGGTCACATACACATGGTTAGCAGATGTTAATGGTCACATACACATGGTTAGCAGATGTTAATGGTCACATGGTTAGCAGATGTTAATGGTCACATACACATGGTTAGCAGATGTTATTTGTCACATGGTTAGCAGATGTTATTTGTCACATGGTTAGCAGATGTTATTGGTCACATGGTTAGCAGATGTTAATGGTCACATACACATGGTTAGCAGATGTCAATGGTCACATGGTTAGCAGATGTTAATGGTCACATACACATGGTTAGCAGATGTTAATGGTCACATGGTTAGCAGATGTTAATGGTCACATACACATGGTTAGCAGATGTTAATGGTCACATACACATGGTTAGCAGATGTTAATGGTCACATGGTTAGCAGATGTTAATGGTCACATGGTTAGCCGATGTTAATGGTCACATACACATGGTTAGCAGATGTTATTGGTCACATGGTTAGCAGATGTTATTGGTCACATGGTTAGCAGATGTTATTGGTCACATGGTTAGCAAATGTTAATGGTCACATGGTTAGCAGATGTTAATGGTCACATACACATGGTTAGCAGATGTTAATGGTCACATACACATGGTTAGCAGATGTTAATGGTCACATGGTTAGCAGATGTTAATGGTCACATACACATGGTTAGCAGATGTTATTTGTCACATGGTTAGCAGATGTTATTTGTCACATGGTTAGCAGATGTTATTGGTCACATGGTTAGCAGATGTTAATGGTCACATACACATGGTTAGCAGATGTTATTGGTCACATAGTTAGCAGATGTTATTGGTCACATGGTTAGCAGATGTTAATGGTCACCTACACATGGTTAGCAGATGTTAATGGTCACATACATATGGTTAGCAGATGTTAATGGTCACATACACGTGGTTAGCAGATGTTAATGGTCACATACACATGGTTAGCAGATGTTATTGGTCACATGGTTAGCAGATGTTAATGGTCACATACACATGGTTAGCAGATGTTAATGGTCACATACACATGGTTAGCAGATGTTAATGGTCACATACACATGGTTAGCAGATGTTATTGGTCACATGGTTAGCAGATGTTAATGGTCACATACACATGGTTAGCAGATGTTAATGGTCACATACACATGGTTAGCAGATGTTATTGGTCACATACACATGGTTAGCAGATGTTAATGGTCACATACACATGGTTAGCAGATGTTAATGGTCACATACACATGGTTAGCAGATGTTAATGGTCACATGGTTAGCAGATGTTAATGGTCACATACACATGGTTAGCAGATGTTAATGGTCACATACACATGGTTAGCAGATGTTATTGGTCACATACACATGGTTAGCAGAGGTTAATGGTCACATACACATGGTTAGCAGATGTTAATGGTCACATACACATGGTTAGCAGATGTTAATGGTCACATACACATGGTTAGCAGATGTTAATGGTCACATACACATGGTTAGCAGATGTTAATGGTCACATACACATGGTTAGCAGATGTTAATGGTCACATGCACATGGTTAGCAGATGTTAATGGTCACATGGTTAGCAGATGTTAATGGTCACATACACATGGTTAGCAGATGTTAATGGTCACATACACATGGTTAGCAGATGTTAATGGTCACATACACATGGTTAGCAGATGTTATTGGTCACATGGTTAGCAGATGTTATTGGTCACATGGTTAGCAGATGTTAATGGTCACATACACATGGTTAGCAGATGTTATTGGTCACATGGTTAGCAGATGTTATTGGTCACATGGTTAGCAGATGTTAATGGTCACATACACATGGTTAGCAGATGTTAATGGTCACATACACATGGTTAGCAGATGTTAATGGTCACATACACATGGTTAGCAGATGTTAATGGTCACATACACATGGTTAGCAGATGTTAATGCGACTAAAGAAATTCATATTAATTACTTTGAATGGCAGAAAATGTCACATTTTGTTCAGTCCTTTTTGCTATGAAGAGAAAACACCTGACTGGGCAAACACTGGTTGAATCAATGTTGTTTCCACATGGAATAGACGTTGAATTGACTTCTGTGCCCAGATTGACATCCCTGTGAGCCCCCGCAGACCAAAACCTGAAATTACCATGGCAGCAGCTCTGTTGGACAGTGTTTACGGAGAGGAGAGGAGAGGAGCAGTAGTAGGGTGTTAAGTCCAGACATCATTACTTCATTATAACTGGCTTGGTTAAAACCCCCCCAGGGTTTCGACTCTTATAGGTTAATGAGCTGAAAGGGCAACACATCCCCAGTCTTTTTGTCTGTCTTGCCCGGACAGTACTGCTTACATGACTAATGGCCAGACAGATGGAGTGAGAGGGGAGAAATACAGGGAGAGGTTTGATGCTTTGATGTACAGTCTACCCTGTCTAAGATAAGGAGTTTTCATGGTGAAATAGTATGATGGTTGAATATGTGGATGGCAGTACAGCACAGTGTGGACAGACAGACAGACAGCAGTGTGGACAGACAGACAGACAGCAGTGTGGACAGACAGACAGACAGACAGACAGACAGACAGACAGACAGACAGACAGACAGACAGACAGACAGACAGACAGACAGACAGACAGCAGTGTGGACAGACAGACAGACAGACAGACAGACAGACAGACAGACAGACAGACAGACAGACAGACAGACAGACAGACAGACAGACAGCAGTGTGGACATGCAGACAGACAGCAGTGTGGACATGCAGACAGACAGCAGTGTGGACATGCAGACAGACAACAGTGTGGACATGCAGACAGACAGCAGTTTGGACATGCAGACAGACAGCAGTTTGGACATGCAGACAGACAGCAGTGTGGACATGCAGACAGACAGCAGTGTTGACATGCAGACAGACAGCAGTGTGGACATGCAGACAGACAGCAGTTTGGACATGCAGACAGACAGCAGTTTGGACATGCAGACAGACAGCAGTGTGGACATGCAGACAGACGGCAGTGTGGACATGCAGACAGACAGCAGTGTGGACAGACAGACAGACAGACAGACAGACAGACAGACAGACAGACAGACAGCAGTGTGGACATGCAGACAGACAGCAGTGTGGACATGCAGACAGACAGCAGTGTGGACATGCAGACAGACAGCAGTGTTGACATGCAGACAGACAGCAGTGTGGACATGCAGACAGACAGCAGTTTGGACATGCAGACAGACAGCAGTGTGGACATGCAGACAGACAGCAGTTTGGACATGCAGACAGACAGCAGTGTGGACATGCAGACAGACGGCAGTGTGGACATGCAGACAGACAGCAGTGTGGACATGCAGACAGACAGCAGTGTGGACATGCAGACAGACAGCAGTGTGGACATGCAGACAGACAGCAGTGTGGACATGCAGACAGACAGCAGTGTGGACATGCAGACAGACAGCAGTTTGGACATGCAGACAGACAGCAGTGTGGACATGCAGACAGACAGCAGTGTAGACAGACAGACAGCAGTGTGGACATGCAGACAGACAGCAGTGTGGACATGCAGACAGACAGCAGTGTGGACAGGCACACAGCAGTGTGGACATGCAGACAGACAGCAGTGTGGACATGCAGACAGATGGCAGTGTGGACATGCAGACAGATGGCAGTGTGGACAGACAGACAGCAGTTTGGACATGCAGACAGACGGCAGTGTGGACATGCAGACAGACGGCAGTGTGGACATGCAGACAGACAGCAGTGTGGACAGACAGACAGCAGTGTGGACATGCAGACAGACAGCAGTGTGGACATGCAGACAGACAGCAGTGTGGACATGCAGACAGACAGCAGTGTGGACAGACAGACAGCAGTGTGGACATGCAGACAGATGGCAGTGTGGACATGCAGACAGACAGCAGTGTGGACAGACAGACAGCAGTGTGGACATGCAGACAGACGGCAGTGTGGACATGCAGACAGACAGCAGTGTGGACAAACAGACAGCAGTGTGGACATGCAGACAGACAGCAGTGTGGACATGCAGACAGATGGCAGTGTTGACATGCAGACAGACAGCAGTGTGGACATGCAGACAGACAGCAGTGTGGACAGGCAGACAGCAGTGTGGACATGCAGACAGACAGCAGTGTGGACATGCAGACAGACAGCAGTGTGGACATGCAGACAGACAGCAGTGTGGACATGCAGACAGACAGCAGTGTGGACATGCAGACAGACGGCAGTGTGGACATGCAGACAGACAGCAGTGTGGACATGCAGACAGACAGCAGTGTGGACATGCAGACAGACAGCAGTGTGGACATGCAGACAGACAGCAGTGTGGACATGCAGACAGACAGCAGTGTGGACAGACAGACAGACAGCAGTGTGGACAGACAGACAGACAGCAGTGTGGACATGCAGACAGACAGCAGTGTGGACAGACAGACAGACAGCAGTGTGGACAGACAGACAGCAGTGTGGACAGACAGACAGACAGCAGTGTGGACAAACAGACAGCAGTGTGGACAGACAGACAGCAGTGTGGACAGACAGACAGCAGTGTGGACAGACAGACAACAGATAGTAGAGAGAGAGGAGTAGAGAGAGAGGAGTAGAGAGAGAGATGATGAGGGAGAGGAGAGAAATAGAGAGAGATGAGAGGTAAAGAGAGAGAGAACAAGAGAGAAGAGGAAGAGATAAGAGGGAGGACAGGAAAGGGAGAGGGGAGAGAGTTAGCCTTTTCCCTGCCTGCCTCACTGTGGGGTGGAGAAGATCAATCAAATGCAATTTGAAAAATGTCAACCTTCCATCTCTCTGCCATCACACCGCCGTACCCTCGCAGCCAATGTACCCTACACAGAGCCCACGTCCCAAAGGGCACCTTATTTCCTATATAGTGCACTACTTTATATATAGTCCTATCAGAGAGGAGAGTAAAACTGTCCATGCCACATGCTCCCTACCGCTTGCAGCTTCCTAGCAGTTAATTATAAAACCTATTAGGTTTGGACTGCTGTTGAGAAGACTGTCAATGCGCCAACAAACACTTGAATGAATTTAGCTGTTGTCTGCCTGTTTCGTCTGACTGTCCACCCCGAACCCTATTATATTGACTTGCTTTCTTTATTTCCTATTTCCTATTTCCTATTTCCTTGAGAAATAAACTCAACGTGTCAAAGAAAACTTGGTACATAAACAAACACACAATTATTATTTACCCGACTTCAACAACAACAACATAACAAATCGCAGAAACTTCGGACCGAAGATCCTTTATTTACAGAGGGCTGTTAATATCCAAGACCAAAAACCTAGCCGGTTGTCAAGGCGATTTGAGCCACCTGACTGTCGGTGAGAGTGTCTCCGGGAGAGATGTTTCATCCACAGATAACCCAGCTCACTGCTGAGGTAGAGAAGTTTCTATTATACTGCCTACATTCCTCACTCACTTAGTCTGCCTCCCAAATGGTTCCCTATTTCCTCCTGTCCGCACTACTTTAGACCAGAACCCTGCGTGGTGCGTAGGCGGTAGGGTGCTCTTTGGGACGCACAATGTGCCAGAAACCAAAATGGAAAATAAATGATTCATGGTAAAGAAATCAACAGTTCTTCCCTAAAAACCACAAGTATCTTCTTCATCTGTACGCCATATAGAAGTCCCAAATCGCACCCTATTCCCTACATAGTACACTACTTTTGACCAAATCAAATCAAATCAAATGTATTTATATAGCCCTTCGTACATCAGCTGATATCTCAAAGTGCTGTACAGAAACCCAGCCTAAAACCCCAAACAGCAAGCAATGCAGGTGTAGAAGCACGGTGGCTAGGAAAAACTCCCTAGAAAGGCCAAAACCTAGGAAGAAACCTAGAGAGGAACCAGGCTATGTGGGGTGGCCAGTCCTCTTCTGGCTGTGCCGGGTGGAGATTATAACAGAACATGGCCAAGATGTTCAAATGTTCATAAATGACCAGCATGGTCGAATAATAGTAAGGCAGAACAGTTGAAACTGGAGCAGCAGCACAGTCAGGTGGACTGGGGACAGCAAGGAGTCATCATGTCAGGTCGTCCTGGGGCACGGTCCTTGGGCTCAAGGTCCTCCGAGAGAGAGAAAGAAGTAGAGAATTAGAGAACGCACACTTAGATTCACACAGGACACCGAATAGGACAGGAGAACCTACACGTAGCGTAGGTATGTACGGCAGGACCAAATCAGAGAGATAGGTAGGAGCAAGCCCATGTAATGCTTTGTAGGTTAGCAGTAAAACCTTGAAATCAGCCCTTGCTTTGACAGGAAGCCAGTGTAGAGAGGCTAGCACTGGAGTAATATGATCAAATTTTTTGGTTCTAGTCAGGATTCTAGCAGCCGTATTTAGCACTAACTGAAGTTTATTTAGTGCTTTATCCGGGTAGCCGGAAAGTAGAGCATTGCAGTAGTCTAACCTAGAAATGACAAAAGCATGGATTCATTTTTCTGCATCATTTTTGGACAGAAAGTTTCTGATTTTTGCAATATTACGTAGATGGAAAAAAGCTGTCCTCGAAATGGTCTTGATATGTTCTTCAAAAGAGAGATCACACTGGACTGGGTATTGGTTCTCAACCACACTGGACTCAGATAGTGGACAGGACTGGGTACTGGTTCTCAACCACACTGGACTCAGATAGTGGACAGGACTGGGTATCGGTTCTCAACCACACTGGACTTAGATAGTGGACAGGACTGGGTACTGGTTCTCAACCACACTGGACTCAGATAGTGGACAGGACTGGGTATTGGTTCTCAACCACACTGGACTTAAATAGTGGACAGGACTGGGTACTGGTTCTCAACCACACTGGACTCAGATAATGGACAGGACTGGGTATTGGTTCTCAACCACACTGGACTCAGATAGTGGACTGGACTGAGTATTGGTTCTCAACCACACTGGACTTAGATAGTGTACAGGACTGGGTATTGGTTCTCAACCACACTGGACTTAGATAGTGTACAGGACTGGGTATTGGTTCTCAACCACACTGGACTCAGATAATGGACAGGACTGGGTATTGGTTCTCAACCACACTGGACTTAGATAGTGTACAGGACTGGGTATTGGTTCTCAACCACACTGGACTCAGATAATGGACAGGACTGGGTATTGGTTCTCAACCACACTGGACTCAGATAGTGGACTGGACTGGGTATTGGTTCTCAACCACACTGGACTCAGATAATGGACAGGACTGGGTATTGGTTCTCAACCACACTGGACTCAGATAGTGGACAGGACTGGGTACTGGTTCTCAACCTCTACTCAAACTTGCAATTCCTCTGTACTGCTGTTTCTTTTGTAAGAAGCTGTGATAACTTTCTGCTGTATCTACAGTGCCTTGCAAAAGTTTTCGGCCCCTTGAACTTTGCGACCTTTTGCCACATTACAGGCTTCAAACATAAAGATATAAAACTGCTAGCTATCAATAGCTATCAATACTGTTACACAAATGCTAGTTTTGCTATGGTTGAGAAGCATATTTTTGAAAATCTGAGATGACAGTGTTGTTAACAAAAGGCTAAGCTTGAGAGCTAGCATATTGATTTAATTTAATTTGCGATTTTCATGAATAGTTAACGTTGTGTTATGCTAATGAGCTTGTGGATAGATTTACACAATCCTGGATACAGGTTTTTAGTAGCTAAACGTGACGCACAAAATGGAGCAATTTCTCCTAAACAAATAATCTTTCAGGAAAAACTGAACATTTGCTATCTAACTGAGAGTCTCCTCATTGAAAACATCCGAAGTTCTTCAAAGGTAAATTATTTTATTTGAATGGTTTTCTGGTTTTTGTGAAAATGTTGCCTGCTGAATGCTAACGCTAAATGCTAATGCTAGCTATCAATAGCTATCAATACTGTTACACAAAGGCTTGTTTTGCTATGGTTGAGAAGCATATTTTTGAAAATCTGAGCTTACAGTGTTGTTAACAAAAGGCTAAGCTTGAGAGCTAGCATATTGATTTCATTTCATTTGCGATTTTCATGAATAGTTAACCTTGCGTTATGGTAATGGGCTTGAGGCTGTATTCACGATCCCAGATCCGGGATGGCTCGCCGCAAGAAGTTAACGGACCTCTGAGACTATCACAGTGCAGGTGCATTTATACGGAGACTTGATTACACACAGGTGGATTGTATTTATCATCATTAGTCATTTAGGTCAACATTGGATCATTCAGAGATCCTCACTGAACTTCTGGAGAGAGTTTGCTGCACTGAAAGTAAAGGGGCTGAATAATTTTGCACGCCCAATTTTTCAGTTTTTGATTTGTTAAAAAAGTTTGAAATATCCAATAAATGTCATTCCACTTCATGATTGTGTCCCACTTGTTGTTGATTCTTCACAAGAAAATACATATTTATATCTTTAT
>NC_068450.1:3256752-3280675 GCF_023373465.1 Oncorhynchus keta | reverse complement strand
GGGTCAGGACAGGCAGGGTCAGGACGGCAGGCAGGATCGGGGTCAGGATCGGGGTCCTACTGCTCTCTCCTCGTCCGCCCACGTGTTCTCGCACACCCCGAGAGCTTCTGGTCAGCGGGGTGGTGGCACCGGATCCTCATCTCTCCCAAGTGGTCTTTCTCTCTTTCTCCCCTTACCCATCTGTCTATTGCCTCCTTTGAATTCCATGCTGTCACAGTTACCAGCCCTTTCAAGCTTAACATCCTTATCATTTATCGCCCTCCAGGTTCCCTCGGAGAGTTCATCAATGAGCTTGATGCCTTGATAAGCTCCTTTCCTGAGGACGGCTCACCTCTCACAGTTCTGGGCGACTTTAACCTCCCCACGTCTACCTTTGACTCATTCCTCTCTGCCTCCTTCTTTCCACTCCTCTCCTCTTTGACCTCACCCTCTCACCTTCCCCCTACTCACAAGGCAGGCAATACGCTTGACCTCATCTTTACTAGATGCTGTTCTTCCACTAACCTCATTGCAACTCCTCCAAGTCTCCGACCACTACCTTGTATCCTTTTCTCTCGCTCTCATCCAACACTTCCCACACTGCCCCTACTCGGATGGTATCACAATCGTCAACCTTCGCTCTCTCTCCCGCTACTCTCTCCTCTTCCATCCTATCTTCTTCCCTCTGCTCAAACTTTCTCCAACCTATCTCCTGATTCTGCCTCCTCAACCCTCCTCTCCTCCCTTACTGCATCCTTTGACTCCCTATGTCCCTATCCTCCAGGCCGGCTCGGTCCTCCTCCCGCTCCGTGGCTCGACGACTCATTGCGAGCTCACAGAACAGGGACTCCGGGCAGCTGAGCGGAAATGAGGAAAACTCGCCTCCCTGCGGACCTGGCATCCTTTCACTCCCCTCCTCTCTACATTTTCCTCCTCTGTCTCTGCTGCTAAAGCCACTTTCTACCATTCTAAGTTCAAGCATCTGCCTCTAACCCTAAGGCTCTTTGCCACCTTCTCCTCCCTCCTGAATCCTTCCCCCTCCCTCCTCCCTCTCTGCAGATGACTTAAGTCAACCATTTTGAAAGAAGGTGATGACATCCGATCCTCGTTTGCTAAGTCAAGACACCGCTGGTTCTGCTCACTGCCTACCCTATGCTCTGACCTCTTTCTCCCCTCTCTCCTCCAGATGAAATCTCGCGTCTTGTGACTGACCGACTAGCCCAACAACCTGCCCGCTTGACCCTATCCCCTCCTCTCTTCTCCAGACCATTTCGGGAGACCTTCTCCCTTACCTCCACCTCGCTCATCAACTCATCCCTGACCGCTGGCTACGTCCCTCCGTCTTCAGAAGACGAGAGTTGCCCCTTCTCAGAAAAAACCTACACTCGATCCCTCCGATGTCAACAACTACAGACCAGTATCCCTTCTCTCTTTTCTCTCCAAAACTCTTGAGCGTGCCGTCCTTGGCCAGCTCTACCGCTATCTCTCTCAGAATGACCTTCTTGATCCAAATCAGTCAGGTTTCAAGACTAGTCATTCAACTGAGACTGCTCTTCTCTGTATCACGGAGGCGCTCCGCACTGCTAAAGCTAACTCTCTCTCCTCTGCTCTCATCCTTCTAGACCTATCGGCTGCCTTCGATACTGTGAACCATCAGATCCTCCTCTCCACCCTCTCCGAGTTGGGCATCTCCGGCGCGGCCCACGCTTGGATTGCGTCCTACCTGACAGGTCGCTCCTACCAGGTGGCGTGGCGAGAATCTGTCTCCTCACCACGCGCTCTCACCACTGGTGTCCCCCAGGGCTCTGTTCTAGGCCCTCTCTTATTCTCGCTATACACCAAGTCACTTGGCTCTGTCATAACCTCACATGGTCTCTCCTATCATTGCTATGCAGACGACACACAATTAATCTTCTCCTTTCCCCTTCTGATGACCAGGTGGCGAATCGCATCTCTGCATGTCTGGCAGACATATCAGTGTGGATGACGGATCACCACCTCAAGCTGAACCTCAGCAAGACGGAGCTCCTCTTCCTCCCGGGGAAGGACTGCCCGCTCCATGATCTCGCCATCACGGTTGACAACTCCATTGTGTCCTCCTCCCAGAGCGCTAAGAACCTTGGCGTGATCCTGGACAACACCCTGACGTTCTCAACTAACATCAAGGCGGTGTCCCGTTCCTGTAGGTTCATGCTCTACAACATCCGCAGAGTACGACCCTGCCTCACACAGGAAGCGGCGCAGGTCCTAATCCAGGCACTTGTCATCTCCCGTCTTGATTACTGCAACTCGCTGTTGGCTGGGCTCCCTGCCTGTGCCATTAAACCCCTACAACTCATCCAGAACGCCGCAGCCCGTCTGGTGTTCAACCTTCCCAAGTTCTCTCACGTCACCCCGCTCCTCCGCTCTCTCCACTGGCTTCCAGTTGAAGCTCGCATCCGCTACAAGACCATGGTGCTCGCCACGGAGCTGTGAGGGGAACGGCACCTCAGTACCTCCAGGCTCTGATCAGGCCCTACACCCAAACAAGGGCACTGCGTTCATCCACCTCTGGCCTGCTCGCCTCCCTACCACTGAGGAAGTACAGTTCCCGCTCAGCCCAGTCAAAACTGTTCGCTGCTCTGGCCCCCCAATGGTGGAACAAACTCCCTCACGACGCCAGGACAGCGGAGTCAATCACCACCTTCCGGAGACACCTGAAACCCCACCTCTTCAAGGAATACCTAGGATAGGGTAAGTAAGGGTAGGTAATCCTTCTCCCCCCCAACAAGATTTAGATGCAAGTGGCTGTTCCACTGGTTGTCATAAGGTGTATGCACTAATTTGTAAGTCGCTCTGGATAAGAGCGTCTGCTAAATGACTTAAATGTAAATGTAAAGGCAGGGTCAGGACGGCAGGTGGGCACTCGGGGGTCAGGGGACAGGCAGGGTCAGGGGCAGGACTCAGGCAGGATCAGGAGTCCAGGACAGGCAGGGTCAGGGCAGGATCAGGCAGGGCAGGGATCAGGGTCAGGACAGGCAGGGTCAGGACGGCAGGCAGGATCAGGGTCAGGACAGGCGGGGTCAGGGCGGGACAGGCAGGATCAGGGTCAGGACAGGCAGGGATCAGGGTCAGGTCAGGCAGGATCAGGGTCAGGACAGCAGGGTCAGGATCAGGGTCAGGACAGGTCAGGCAGGAGGCAGGATCAGGGTCAGGACAGGCAGGATCAGGGTCAGGGCGGCAGTCAGGGATCAGGGTCAGACGGGCAGGGGATCAGGGTCAGGGACGGATCAGGCAGGATCAGGGTCAGGACAGGCAGGATCAAGTCAGGGACGGCAGGCAGGGATCAGTGGGTCCAGAGACAGGCAGGTCAGGGCTGGCAGATCAGGATGGACCAGGACAGAGACAGGAGTCAGAAGGACAAGTGAGAAGTACAGGAGGAAGGCAGGATTAGGGGTCAGACAGGGAAGGTGGAAGGCAGGACAGGGCCAGGTCCAGGTCAGGCAGGGTCAGGGCGGCAGAGCAGGACAGGGTCAGGACAGGGCAGGGTCAGGGTCAGGTCAGGCAGGATCAGGGTCAGGACAGGCAGGGTCAGGACGGCAGGCAGGATCAGGGTCAGACAGGGAAGGGATCAGGGTCAGTCAGGCAGGATCAGGGTCAGGACAGGCAGGGTCAGGGACGGCAGGCAGGATCAGGCCAGGACAGGCAGGGGTCAGGGTCAGGTCAGGCAGGATCAGGCTCAGGACAGGAAGGATCAGGGTCAGGTCAGGCAGGATCAGGGTCAGGTCAGGCAGGATCAGGGTCAGCACAGGCAGGATCAGGGCCAGATCAGGCAGGATCAGGGCTCAGGTCAGGCAGGGTCAGGACGACAGGCAGGATCAGGGTCAGTGTCAGGCAGGGATCAGGGCCAGGTCAGGCAGGATCAGGCTGTCCAGGACAGGCAGTATCAGGGTCAGGTCAGGCAGGACTCAAGTCAAGACAGGCAGGATCAGGGTCTGGACAGGCAGGATCAGGGTCAGGTCAGGCAGGATCAGGGTCAGGACAGGCAGGATCAGGGACAGGACAGGCAGGATCAGGGTCAGGTCAGGGGCAGGATCAGGGTCAGGACAGGCAGAAAGGTCAGAACTGAGAAGACTAGGGAAAACTATAGCACAGGGAAACTTCGCTAGTAGGACTTGATGGGACAAGACGAACTGAAAACAGACAAACAGAAACCGCAGGTGTAAATACACAGCGGATAATGGTGGGAGATGGGAGACAGCTGGTGGGGGTGGAGACAAGCACACAGACAGGTGAAACAGATCAGGTGACAAAGAAAGTCATGATTTGGATTAGTTCTGAACCGTCTGGTGGTTCTAGAGGAGAACCTCTGGCCCTCTCTTGACCTATCACACTGAGAGAACTCTGGCCCTTCTCCTGACCTATCACACTGAGAGAACTCTGGCCCTGTTCTTGACCTATCACACTGAGAGAACTCTGGCTCTCCTCCTGACCTATCACACTGAGAGAACTCTGGCCTCCTCCTGACCTATCACACTGAGAGAACTCTGGCCCTCCTCCTGACCTATCACACTGAGAGAACTCTGGCTCTCCTCCTGACCTAACACACTGTGAGAACTCTGGCTCTCCTCCTGACCTATCACACTGACAGAACGCTGGCTCTCCTCCTGACCTATCACACAGAGAACTCTGGCTCTCCTCCTGACCTATCACACAGAGAACTCTTGCCCTCCTCCTGGCCTATCACACAGAGAACTCTTGCTCTCCTCCTGACCTATCACACTGAGAGAACTCTGGCTCTCCTCCTGACCTATCACACTGAGAGAACTCTGGCCCTCCTCCTGACCTATCACACTGAGAGAAGTCTGGCTCTCCTCCTGACCTATCACACTGAGAGAACTCTGGCCTCCTCCTGACCTATCACACTGGAGAGAACTCTGCCTCCTCCTGACCTATCACACTGAGAGAACTCTGGCTCTCCTGACCTATCACACTGAGAGAACTCTGGCTCTCCTCCTGACCTATCACACTGAGAGAACTCTGGCCTCCTCCTGACCTATCACACTGAGAGAACTCTGGCTCTCCTCCTGACCTATCACACAGAGAACTCTTGCTGACCTATCACACAGAGAACTGGCTCTCCTCCTGACCTATCACACAGAGAACTCTGGCTCTCTCCCTGACCTATCACACAGAGAACTCTGGCCCTCCTGACCTATCACACTGAGAGACCTATCACACTGAGAGAACTCTGGCTCTCCTCCTGACCTATCACACTGAGAGAACTCTGGCCTCCTCCTGACCTATCACACTGAGAGAACTCTGGCTCTCCTCCTGACCTATCACACTGAGAGAACTCTTGCCCTCCTCCTGACCTATCACACTGAGAGAACTCTGGCTCTCCTCCTGACCTATCACACTGAGAGAACTCTGGCTCTCCTCCTGACCTATCACACTGAAAGAACTCTGGCCTCCTCCTGACCTATCACACTTAGAGAACTCTGGCTCTCCTCCCTGACCTATCACACTGAGAGAACTCTGGCTCTCCTCCTGACCTATCACACTGAGAGAACTATGGCCCTCCTCCTGACCTATCACACAGAGAACTCTTGCCCTCCTCCTGACCTATCAAACTGAGAGAACTCTGGCTCTCCTCCTGACCTATCACACTGAGAGAACTCTGGCCCTCTTCTTGACCTATCACACTGAGAGAACTCTGCCTCCTCCTGACCTATCACACTGAGAGAACTCTGGCTCTCCTCCCACCTATCACACTGAGAGAACTCTGGCCCTCCTCCTGACCTATCACACTGAGAGAACTCTGGCTCTCCTCCTGACCTATCACACTGAGAGAACTCTGGCTCTCCTCCTGACCTATCACACTGAGAGAACGCTGGCTCTCCTCCTGACCTATCACACAGAGAACTCTGGCTCTCCCTCCTGACCTATCACAAAGAGAACTCTTGCCCTCCTCCTGACCTATCACACAGAGAACTCTTGCCCTCCTCCTGACCTATCACACAGAGAACTCTTGCTCTCCTCCTGACCTATCACACTGAGAGAACTCTGGCTCTCCTCCTGACCTATCACACTGAGAGAACTCTGGCCCTCCTCCTGACCTATCACACTGAGAGAAGTCTGGCTCTCCTCCTGACCTATCACACTGAGAGAACTCTGTCTCTCCTCCTGACCTATCACACTGAGAGAACTCTGGCTCTCCTCCTGACCTATCACACTGAGAGAACTCTGGCCTCCTCCTGACCTATCACACTGAGAGAACTCTGGCCTCCTCCTGACCTATCACACTGAGAGAACTCTGGCTCTCCTCCTGACCTATCACACTGAGAGAACTCTGGCTCTCCTCCTGACCTATCACACTGAGAGAACGCTGGCTCTCCTCCTGACCTATCACACAGAGAACTCTGGCTCTCCTCCTGACCTATCACACAGAGAACTCTTGCCCTCCTCCTGACCTATCACACAGAGAACTCTTGCTCTCCTCCTGACCTATCACACTGAGAGAACTCTGGCTCTCCTCCTGACCTATCACACTGAGAGAACTCTGGCTCTCCTCCTGACCTATCACACTGAGAGAACTCTGGCTCTCCTCCTGACCTATCACACTGAGAGAACTCTGGCTCTCCTCCTGACCTATCACACTGAGAGAACTCTGGCCCTCCTCCTGACCTATCACACTGAGAGAACTCTGCCTCTCCTCCTGACCTATCACACAGAGAACTCTGGCCCTCTTCTTGACCTATCACACTGAGAGAACTCTGGCTCTCCTCCTGACCTATCACACTGAGAGAACTATGGCCCTCCTCCTGACCTATCACACAGAGAACTCTTGCCCTCCTCCTGACCTATCAAACTGAGAGAACTCTGGCTCTCCTCCTGACCTATCACACTGAGAGAACTCTGGCCCTCTTCTTGACCTATCACACTGAGAGAACTCTGGCTCTCCTCCTGACCTATCACACTGAGAGAACTCTGGCTCTCCTCCTGACCTATCACACTGAGAGAACTCTGGCCCTCCTCCTGACCTATCACACTGAGAGAACTCTGGCTCTCCTCCTGACCTATCACACTGAGAGAACTCTGGCTCTCCTCCTGACCTATCACACTGAGAGAACGCTGGCTCTCCTCCTGACCTATCACACAGAGAACTCTGGCTCTCCTCCTGACCTATCACAAAGAGAACTCTTGCCCTCCTCCTGACCTATCACACAGAGAACTCTTGCCCTCCTCCTGACCTATCACACAGAGAACTCTTGCTCTCCTCCTGACCTATCACACTGAGAGAACTCTGGCTCTCTCCTGACCTATCACACTGAGAGAACTCTGGCCCTCCTCCTGACCTATCACACTGAGAGAAGTCTGGCTCTCCTCCTGACCTATCACACTGAGAGAACTCTGTCTCTCCTCCTGACCTATCACACTGAGAGAACTCTGGCTCTCCTCCTGACCTATCACACTGAGAGAACTCTGGCTCTCTCCTGACCTATCACACTGAGAGAACTCTGGCCTCCTCCTGACCTATCACACTGAGAGAACTCTGGCTCTCCTCCTGACCTATCACACTGAGAGAACGCTGGCTCTCCTCCTGACCTATCACACAGAGAACTCTGGCTCTCCTCCTGACCTATCACACAGAGAACTCTTGCCCTCCTCCTGACCTATCACACAGAGAACTCTTGCTCTCCTCCTGACCTATCACACTGAGAGAACTCTGGCTCTCCTCCTGACCTATCACACTGAGAGAACTCTGGCTCTCCTCCTGACCTATCACACTGAGAGAAGTCTGGCTCTCCTCCTGACCTATCACACTGAGAGAACTCTGGCTCTCCTCCTGACCTATCACACTGAGAGAACTATGGCCCTCCTCCTGACCTATCACACTGAGAGAACTCTGCCTCTCCTCCTGACCTAACACACTGAGAGAACTCTGGCTCTCCTCCTGACCTATCACACTGAGAGAACTCTGGCTCTCCTCCTGACCTATCACACTGAGAGAACTCTTGCCCTCCTCCTGACCTATCACACTGAGAGAACTCTGGCTCTCCTCCTGACCTATCACACTGAGAGAACTCTGGCTCTCCTCCCTGACCTATCACACTGAAAGAACTCTGGCTCTCCTCCTGACCTATCACACTTAGAGAACTCTGGCTCTCCTCCTGACCTATCACACTGAGAGAACTCTGGCTCTCCTCCTGACCTATCACACTGAGAGAACTATGGCCCTCCTCCTGACCTATCACACAGAGAACTCTGGCCCTCTTCCTGACCTATCACACTGAGAGAACTCTGGCTCTCCTCCTGACCTATCACACTGAGAGAACTATGGCCCTCCTCCTGACCTATCACACTGAGAGAACTCTGGCCTCCTCCTGACCTATCACACTGAGAGAACTCTGGCTCTCCTCCTGACCTATCACACTGAGAGAACTCTGGCTCTCCTCCTGACCTATCACACTGAGAGAACTCTGGCTCTCCTCCTGACCTATCACACTGAGAGAACTCTGGCTCTCCTCCTGACCTATCACACTGAGAACTCTTGCCCTCCCTGTAACCTATCATGATGAATAATGCTAGGCCTTCCTATATATAATAATAACCCTAGCTCTATATAATAACTCTGGCCCTATATAACAATAACCTTAGCTCTATATAATAACTCTGGCCCTATATAACAATAACCCTAGCTCTATATAATAACTCTGGCCCTATATAATAATAACCCTAGCTCTATATAATAACTCTGGCCCTATATAACAATAACCCTAGCTCTATATAATAACAACTCTGTGACAATAAAGGAAGGGTAGGGGGGGCTGTAACAATAAAGGAAAGGGGGTGGGCTGGGACAATGGTGAGGTGTGAGTATCAGGATAACAACATAGCACGTCTCATGCTGGACACATTGGCAGTCAGGATCTCTAGTCTCCCCTGAGTGTAGTTAACACCACATGGTTCCCCTTATCCAACAGTCGTTCAGAGAAAACACCTATGTTCTTCAGACAGGAATGGAGGTGGCTCGTCTTCAGAGAATAATTAGGGAGTCTGAAACTCGAGGGTTTTTGTTACAGATACACAGAGACTAGAGAGTGTCATCATATGCCTGCTCCTGTGGACAGATACACAGAGACTAGAGAGTGTCATCATATGCCTGCTCCTGTGGACAGATACACAGAGACTAGAGAGTGTCATCATATGCCTGCTCCTGTGGACAGATACACAGAGACTAGAGAGTGTCATCATATGCCTGCTCCTGTGGACAGATACACAGAGACTAGAGAGTGTCATCATATGCCTGCTCCTGTGGACAGATAGACAGAGACTAGAGAGTGTCATCATATGCCTGCTCCTGTGGACAGATAGACAGAGACTAGAGAGTGTCATCATATGCCTGCTCCTGTGGACAGATAGACAGAGACTAGAGAGTGTCATCATATGCCTGCTCCTGTGACAGATACGACAGAGACTAGAGAGTGTCATCATATGCCTGCTCCTGTGGACAGATACACAGAGACTAGAGAGTGTCATCATATGCCTGCTCCTGTGGACAGATAGACAGAGACTAGAGAGTGTCATCATATGCCTGCTCCTGTGGACAGATACGCAGAGACTAGAGAGTGTCATCATATTCCTGCTCCTGTGGACAGATACACAGAGACTAGAGAGTGTCATCATATGCCTGCTCCTGTGGACAGATAGACAGAGACTAGAGAGTGTCATCATATGCCTGCTCCTGTGGACAGATACACAGAGACTAGAGAGTGTCATCATATTCCTGCTCCTGTGGACAGATACACAGAGACTAGAGAGTGTCATCATATTCCTGCTCCTGTGGACAGATACACAGAGACTAGAGAGTGTCATCATATGCCTGCTCCTGTGGACAGATAGACAGAGACTAGAGAGTGTCATCATATGCCTGCTCCTGTGGACAGATACACAGAGACTAGAGAGTGTCATCATATGCCTGCTCCTGTGGACAGATAGACAGAGACTAGAGAGTGTCATCATATGCCTGCTCCTGTGGACAGATACACAGAGACTAGAGAGTGTCATCATATTCCTGCTCCTGTGGACAGATACACAGAGACTAGAGAGTGTCATCATATGCCTGCTCCTGTGGACAGATACACAGAGACTAGAGTGTCATCATATGCCTGCTCCTGTGGACAGATAGACAGACCGTTCGGACATACTGACGGGTGGACAAAAACATGCCTTCTGTCAGAAGATATGTAAACGGATTCACCTTCACTCTCTTGCTCTTTCTCTCCATAGATACATCAAATTGCTCACCAGACATCGAATGGGACACAGAGAGAAAGAGATGGCAATGTTAACACGTTTCCCATGCCAATAAAGCCCTTGAATTGAATTGAATTGAATTGAATTGAATTGAATTGAGAGAGGGAGAGAGAGATAGAGCGGGAGAGAGAGGGAGAGAGCAATAGATTGAGAGAAAGAGAGAGAGAGGGGGGGGGGAGAGGAGAGAGAGGGAGTGAGAGAGAGAGAGAGAGAGAGAGAGAGAGAGAGAGAGAGAGAGAGAGAGAGAGAGAGAGAGAGAGAGAGAGAGGAGAGAGAGAGGGGGAGGGGGAGGGGGGGAGAGAGAGAGAGAGAGAGAGAGAGAGAGAGAGAGAGAGAGGAGAGAGAGAGAGAGAGAGGAGAGAGAGAGAGAGAGAGAGAGAGAGAGAGAGAGAGAGAGAGAGAGAGAGAGAGAGAGAGAGAGAGAGAGAGAGGGGGAGAGAGAGAGAGAGAGAGAGGGAGAGAGAGAGAGAGAGAGAGAGAGAGAGAGAGAGAGAGAGAAGGGAGAGCAATAGACTGAGAGACAGAGTGGAGTTGACATGGGTCAATTGGAGATGCACCTCAGCCTGACCTTGGTCATTCCAATGAGCTAACGTAAGCGCTCGTTGTGATACATGATATGTTTTTCCTTTATGTTTTATATCTTTGAGCACAAATACACAGTTGTATAACAGAATTCACAAAGTATAGGCAGGAAAAACAACTGAAATGGTAATTCAATTGCTGAGCTATAATTTATAATTAATTCGATATAATACAACCAACATAATCCTGGAAGAACTTGTCCCGACTGGATGTCTTTAAATCACTGATGAAGGATTATGATTCCCTGACCTGTCAATCTTTTTAATTTGCTGTTTCATGATTTTGTTATATTCTTCTGAATTCTATGGTTTTTACTAGATTACTTGTAGGTTTTCATGTTGTTTGTCTGTAATTGTTGTAACGACTTGGTGCTGCCAATCTTGGCTAGGGATGCTATTGAAAAAGAGATTTCAAATCTCCTGGTTAAAGAAAGGAAACAATGTGTTTATGTTTGCTTCCCTTTGTATGCATTCAAATGTACAGTACATGTCCAACTCAGGTCCAGCTCTCTCCTCTGACACCTCAAACACGTCTCCTGTTAATCCACCGTTCCATGAGATGTAGTATCTAGTCATCTGTATTGTATCTATGATAAATGATGTAGTATCTAGTCTTCTGTATTGTATCTATGATAAATGATGAAGTATCTAGTCTTCTGTATTGTATCTATGATAAATGATGTAGTATCTAGTCTTCTGTATTGTATCTATGATAAATGATGTAGTATCTAGTCTTCTGTATTGTATCTATGATAAATGATGTAGTATCTAGTCATCTGTATTGTATCTATGATAAATGATGTAGTATCTAGTCATCTGTATTGTATCTATGATAAATGATGTAGTATCTAGTCATCTGTATTGTATCTATGATAAATGATGTAGTATCTAGTCATCTGTATTGTATCTATGATAAATGATGTAGTATCTAGTTTTCTGTATTGTATCTATGATAAATGATGTAGTATCTAGTCTTCTGTATTGTATCTATGATAAATGATGTAGTATCTAGTCTTCTCTATTGTATCTATGATAAATGATGTAGTATCTAGTCTTCTGTATTGTATCTATGATAAATGATGTAGTATCTAGTCTTCTGTATTGTATCTATGATAAATGATGTAGTATCTAGTCTTCTGTATTGTATATATGATAAATTATGTAGTATCTAGTCTTCTGTATTGTATCTATGATAAATGATGTAGTATCTAGTCTTCTGTATTGTATCTATGATAAATGATGTAGTATCTAGTCTTCTGTATTGTATCTATGATAAATGATGTAGTATCTAGTCATCTGTATTGTATCTATGATAAATGATGTAGTATCTAGTCTTCTGTATTGTATCTATGATAAATGATGTAGTATCTAGTCTTCTGTATTGTATCTATGATAAATGATGTAGTATCTAGTCTTCTGTATTGTATCTATGATAAATGATGTAGTATCTAGTCTTCTGTATTGTATCTATGATAAATGATGTAGTATCTAGTCTTCTGTATTGTATCTATGATAAATGATGTAGTATCTAGTCTTCTGTATTGTATCTATGATAAATGATGTAGTATCTAGTCTTCTGTATTGTATCTATGATAAATGATGTAGTATCTAGTCTTCTGTATTGTATCTATGATAAATGATGTAGTATCGAGTCTTCTGTATTGTATCTATGATAAATGATGTAGTATCTAGTCATCTGTATTGTGTCTATGATAAATGATGTAGTATCTAGTCTTCTGTATTGTATCTATGATAAATGATGTAGTATCTAGTCTTCTGTATTGTATCTATGATAAATGATGTAGTATCTAGTCTTCTGTATTGTATCTATGATAAATGATGTAGTATCTAGTTTTCTGTATTGTATCTATGATAAATGATGTAGTATCTAGTCTTCTGTATTGTGTCTATGATAAATGATGTAGTATCTAGTCTTCTGTATTGTATCTATGATAAATGATGTAGTATCTAGTCATCTGTATTGTATCTATGATAAATGATGTAGTATCTAGTCTTCTGTATTGTATCTATGATAAATGATGTAGTATCTAGTCATCTGTATTGTATCTATGATAAATGATGTAGTATCTAGTCTTCTGTATTGTATCTATGATACATGATGTAGTATCTAGTCTTCTGTATTGTATCTATGATAAATGATGTAGTATCTAGTCTTCTGTATTGTATCTATGATAAATGATGTAGTATCTAGTCTTCTGTATTGTATCTATGATAAATGATGTAGTATCTAGTCTTCTGTATTGTATATATGATAAATGATGTAGTATCTAGTCTTCTGTATTGTATCTATGATAAATGATGTAGTATCTAGTCATCTGTATTGTATCTATGATAAATGATGTAGTATCTAGTCTTCTGTATTGCATCTATGATAAATGATGTAGTATCTAGTCTTCTGTATTGTATCTATGATAAATGATGTAGTATCTAGTCTTCTGTATTGTATCTATGATAAATGATGTAGTATCTAGTCATCTGTATTGTATCTATGATAAATGATGTAGTATCTAGTCTTCTCTATTGTATCTATGATAAATGATGTAGTATCTAGTCTTCTGTATTGTTTCTGTGATAAATGATGAAGTATCTAGTCTTCTGTATTGTATCTATGATAAATGATGTAGTATCTAGTCTTCTGTATTGTATCTATGATAAATGATGTAGTATCTAGTCTTCTGTATTGTATCTATGATAAATGATGTAGTATCTAGTCATATGTATTGTATCTATGATAAATGATGTAGTATCTAGTCTTCTGTATTGTATCTATGATAAATGATGTAGTATCTAGTCTTCTGTATTGCATCTATGATAAATGATGTAGTATCTAGTCTTCTGTATTGTATCTATGATAAATGATGTAGTATCTAGTCATCTGTATTGTATCTATGATAAATGATGTAGTATCTAGTCATCTGTATTGTATCTATGATAAATGATGTAGTATCTAGTCTTCTGTATTGTATCTATGATACATTATGATAAATGATGATAAATTATGTAGTATCTAGTCTTCTCTATTGTATCTATGATAAATGATGTAGTATCTAGTCTTCTGTATTGTATCTATGATAAATGATGTAGTATCTAGTCTTATGTATTGTATCTATGATAAATGATGTAGTATCTAGTCTTCTGTATTGTATCTATGATAAATGATGTAGTATCTAGTCTTCTGTATTGTATCTATGATAAATGATGTAGTATCTAATCTTCTGTATTGTATCTATGATAAATGATGTAGTATCTAGTCTTCTGTATTGTATCTATGATAAATGATGTAGTATCTAGTCTTCTGTATTGTATCTATGATAAATGATGTAGTATCTAGTCTTCTGTATTGTATCTATGATAAATGATGTAGTATCGAGTCTTCTGTATTGTATCTATGATAAATGATGTAGTATCTAGTCATCTGTATTGTGTCTATGATAAATGATGTAGTATCTAGTCTTCTGTATTGTATCTATGATAAATGATGTAGTATCTAGTCTTCTGTATTGTATCTATGATAAATGATGTAGTATCTAGTCTTCTGTATTGTATCTATGATAAATGATGTAGTATCTAGTTTTCTGTATTGTATCTATGATAAATGATGTAGTATCTAGTCTTCTGTATTGTGTCTATGATAAATGATGTAGTATCTAGTCTTCTGTATTGTATCTATGATAAATGATGTAGTATCTAGTCATCTGTATTGTATCTATGATAAATGATGTAGTATCTAGTCTTCTGTATTGTATCTATGATAAATGATGTAGTATCTAGTCATCTGTATTGTATCTATGATAAATGATGTAGTATCTAGTCTTCTGTATTGTATCTATGATAAATGATGTAGTATCTAGTCTTCTGTATTGTATCTATGATAAATTATGTAGTATCTAGTCTTCTGTATTGTATCTATGATAAATGATGTAGTATCTAGTCTTCTGTATTGTATCTATGATAAATGATGTAGTATCTAGTCTTCTGTATTGTATCTATGATAAATGATGTAGTATCTAGTCTTCTGTATTGTATCTATGATAAATGATGTAGTATCTAGTCATCTGTATTGTATCTATGATAAATGATGTAGTATCTAGTCTTCTGTATTGCATCTACAATAAATGATGTAGTATCTAGTCTTCTGTATTGTATCTATGATAAATGATGTAGTATCTAGTCTTCTGTATTGTATCTATGATAAATGATGTAGTATCTAGTCATCTGTATTGTATCTATGATAAATGATGTAGTATCTAGTCTTCTCTATTGTATCTATGATAAATGATGTAGTATCTAGTCTTCTGTATTGTTTCTGTGATAAATGATGAAGTATCTAGTCTTCTGTATTGTATCTATGATAAATGATGTAGTATCTAGTCTTCTGTATTGTATCTGTGATAAATGATGTAGTATCTAGTCTTCTGTATTGTATCTATGATAAATGATGTAGTTTCTAGTCATCTGTATTGTATCTATGATAAATGATGTAGTATCTAGTCCTCTGTATTGTATCTATGATAAATGATGTAGTATCTAGTCTTCTGTATTGCATCTATGATAAATGATGTAGTATCTAGTCTTCTGTATTGTATCTATGATAAATGATGTAGTATCTAGTCATCTGTATTGTATCTATGATAAATGATGTAGTATCTAGTCATCTGTATTGTATCTATGATAAATGATGTAGTATCTAGTCTTCTGTATTGTATCTATGATAAATTATGTAGTATCTAGTCTTCTGTATTGTATCTATGATAAATTATGTAGTATCTAGTCTTCTCTATTGTATCTATGATAAATGATGTAGTATCTAGTCTTCCGTATTGTATCTATGATAAATGATGTAGTATCTAGTCATCTGTATTGTATCTATGATAAATGATGTAGTATCTAGTCTTCTGTATTGCATCTACAATAAATGATGTAGTATCTAGTCTTCTGTATTGTATCTATGATAAATGATGTAGTATCTAATCTTCTGTATTGTATCTATGATAAATGATGTAGTATCTAGTCTTCTGTATTGTATCTATGATAAATGATGTAGTATCTAGTCTTCTGTATTGTATCTATGATAAATGATGTAGTATCTAGTCTTCCGTATTGTATCTATGATAAATGATGTAGTATCTAATCTTCTGTATTGTATCTATGATAAATGATGTAGTATCTAGTCTTCTCTATTGTATCTATGATAAATGATGTAGTATCTAGTCTTCTGTATTGTATCTATGATAAATGATGTAGTATCTAATCTTCTGTATTGTATCTATGATAAATGATGTAGTATCTAATCTTCTGTATTGTATCTATGATAAATGTATCTACTTCTAAAAATTCTCCTTTCCAGAAACAATTCTCTCACTGTTTCCGCTTGCTATAGACCTCCCTCTGCCCCCAGCTGTGCCCTTGATACTATATGTGAATTGATTGCCACCCATATATCTTCTGAGCTCGTGCCAATAGGTGACCTAAACTGGGACATGCTTAACACCCCGGCCATCCTACAATCCAAGCTTGATGCCCTCAATCTCACACAAATTATCAATGAACCTACCGGGTACAACTCCAAATCCGTAAACACGGGCACCATCTTAGATGTCATCCCTAACTAACTCGCCCTTCAAATACACCTCTGCTGTTTTAGATCAAGACCTAAGCGAACACTGCCTCATAGTCTGCATCCGTAATGGGTCTGCGACCAAACGACCACCCCTCATCACTGTCAAACGCACCCTGAAACACTTCTGTGAGCAGGTCTTTCTAATAGACCTGGCCGGGGTATCCTGGAAGGATATTGACCTCATCCCGTCAGTAGATGATGCCTGGCTATTCTTTAAAAGTGCCTTCCTCACCACCTTAAATAAGCATGCCCCATTCAAAAAAATGAGAACTAGGAATAGATATAGTCCTTGGTTCACTCCAGACCTGTCTGCCCATGACCAGCACAAAAACATCCTGTGGCGTTCTGCATTAGCATCAAACAGCCCCCGCGATATGCAACTTTTCAAGGAAGTTAGGAACAAATATACACAGGCAGTTAGGAAAGCTAAGGCTAGCTTTTTCAAACAGAAATTTGCATCCTGTAGTGCTAACTCAAAAAAGTTCTGGGACACTGTAAAGTCTGTAAAATAAGAGCACCTCCTCCCAGCTGCCACTGCTCTGAGGCTAGGAAACACTGTCACCACTGATAAATCCACTATAATTGAACATTTCAAGAAGCATTTCTCTACAGCTGGCCATGCTTTCCACCTGGCTACCCCTACCCCGGTCAACTGCCCAGCACCCTCCACAGCAACCCGCCAAAGCCCCCACCATTTCTCCTTCACCCAAATCCAGATATCTGATGTTCTGAAAGAGCTGAAAATCTGGAACCCTACCATTCAGCCGGGCTAGACAATGTGGACCCTCTCTTTCTTAAATTATCTGCCGAAATTGTTGCAACCCCTATTACTAGCCTGTTCAACCTCTCTTTTCGTATCGTCTGAGATTCCCAAATATTGGAAAGCTGCTGCGGTCATCCCCCTCTTCAAAGTGGGAGACACTCTAGACCCAAACTGCTACAGACCTATATCTATCCTACCTTTCTTAGGTCTTCGAAAGCCAAGTAAACAAACAGATTACCAACCATTTTGAATCCCACCGTACCTTCTCCGCTATGCAATCTGGTTTCAGAGCTGGTCATGGGTGCACCTCAGCCACGCTCAAGGTCCTAAACGACATCATGACCGCCATCGATAAGAGACATTACTGTGCAGCCGTATTCATCGACCTGGCCAAGGCTTTCGACTCTGTCAATCAGCACATTCTTATTGGCAGATTCGACAGCCTTGGTTTCTCAAATGATTGTCTCGCCTGGTTTACCAACTACTTCTCTGATAGAGTTCAGTGTGTCAAATCGGAGGGCCTGTTGTCCGGACCTCTGGCAGTCTCTATGGGGGTGCCACAGGCTTCAATCCTCGGGCCGTCTCTCTTCCCTGTTTATATCAATGATGTCGCTCTTGCTGCTGGTGATTCTCTGATCCACCTCTACGAGAAGACACCATTCTGTATACTTCTGGCCCCTCTTTGGACACTGTGTTAACTAACCTCCAGATGAGCTTCAATGCCATACAACTCTCCTTCGGTGGCCTGCAACTGCTCTTAAACGTAAGTAAAACTAAATGCATGCTATTCAACCGATCACTGCCCGAACCTGCTCGCCCGTCCAGCATCACTACTCTGGACGGCTCTGACTTAGAACACGTGGACACCTTCGAACCAACCGGTTCCGGTTGGAGCGAGCGGTCGCATTCGCACTTCGCTCTGCAGGTTGTATAACTTTTTCATTACATTTCATCATAGTACAACGGTTGATTTGTCTAATCTTAGCAATTCTTCTTAGCTAGCTACATAAATGCCCTTGTATCAGAGATAATTGCATAATTATCGTATTTCGTCGCCCCAACGTAGCCTTCACTGCTATTCGCCCAGGAGCTAGCTGACGCTAGCTAACGCACACAGATTAGCATCACTGTAGTGCTATTCACTCAACTGTACGACTTGATTAGTTTACTGTTAGCTAGCTACATAATCTTAGCCATTCTTCTTAGCTAGCTACATAGCCGTCCTTGTATCAGAGATAATTGCATAATTATCGTATTTTAGTATTTCGTCGCCCTAACGTAGCCTTCACTGCTATTCGCCCAGGAGCTAGCAACGCTAGCTAACGCACACAGATTAGCATCACTGTAGTGCTATTCACTCAACTGTACGACTTGATTAGTTCAGTGTTAGCTAGCTACATAGCTGTCTTTGTTTCAAGATAATTGTGTAGTTTAGTGTGTGTAGCCTTGGAGTGATTATCTTAATTCACTGAGGTTCGCTAGCCAGCTATTTGTCGTCCTTAACGTAGGAGACTCTGCTAGCTAGCCAACAGCTAACAGCTAGCCAACAACAACCCGGTCGCATTCCGCTCGCTCCACAGTTAGTATCACATTTTCATTTCATTTCATTACAGTACAACGGTTTGATTTGTTTGATCGTAGCTAGCTACATAGCCGTCTTTGTTTCAAAGATAATTGTGTAGTCTAGAGCGATTTCCCTAGGTTAGCTAGCCAGCTATTGTCGTTCTTTTAACGCAACGTAACGTAAACAACACTGCTAGCTAGCCAGCTGGCCCCGAATAGCAGCACTGTAGAAATTATTACACTCAACGGAACGACTTGATTAGTGTAGTGTCAACAACGCAGCTACTGCCAGCCAGCCTACTTTAGCAGTACTGTATCATTTTAATCATTTTAGTCAATAAGATTCTTGCTACGTAAGCCTAACTTTCTGAACATTCGAGACGTGTAGTCCGCTTGTCATTCCAATTTCCTTGCATTAGCGTAGCCTTTTCTGTAGCCTGTCAACTATGTGTCTGTCTATCCCTGTTCTCTCCTCTCTGCACAGACCATACAAACGCTCCACACCGCGTGGCCGCGACCACCCTAACCTGGTGGTCCCAGCGCGTCACGACCCACGTGGAGTTCCAGGTCTCTGGTAGCCTCTGGAACTGCCAATCTGCGGCCAACAAGGCAGAGTTCATCTCAGCCTATGCCTCCCTCCAGTCCCTTGACTTCTTGGCACTGACGGAAACATGGATCACCACAGATAACACTGCCACTCCTACTGCTCTCTCTCGTCCGCCCACGTGTTCTCGCACACCCCGAGAGCTTCTGGTCAGCGGGGTGGTGGCACCGGGATCCTCATCTCTCCCAAGTGGTCTTTCTCTTTTCTCCCCTTACCCATCTGTCTATTGCCTCCTTTGAATTCCATGCTGTCACAGTTACCAGCCCTTTCAAGCTTAACATCCTTATCATTTATCGCTCTCCAGGTTCCCTCGGAGAGTTCATCAATGAGCTTGATGCCTTGATAAGCTCCTTTCCTGAGGACGGCTCACCTCTCACAGTTCTGGGCGACTTTAACCTCCCCACGTCTACCTTTGACTCATTCCTCTCTGCCTCCTTCTTTCCACTCCTCTCCTCTTTTGACCTCACCCTCTCACCTTCCCCCCTACTCACAAGGCAGGCAATACGCTTGACCTCATCTTTACTAGATGCTGTTCTTCCACTAACCTCATTGCAACTCCCTCCAAGTCTCCGACCACTACCTTGTATCCTTTTCCCTCTCGCTCTCATCCAACACTTCCCACACTGCCCCTACTCGGATGGTATCGCGCCGTCCCAACCTTCGCTCTCTCTCCCCGCTACTCTCTCCTCTTCCATCCTATCTTCTCTTCCCTCTGCTCAAACTTTCTCCAACCTATCTCCTGATTCTGCCTCCTCAACCCTCCTCTCCTCCCTTACTGCATCCTTTGACTCCCTATGTCCCCTATCCTCCAGGCCGGCTCGGTCCTCCCCTCCCGCTCCGTGGCTCGACGACTCATTGCGAGCTCACAGAACAGGGCTCCGGGCAGCCGAGCGGAAATGGAGGAAAACTCGCCTCCTGCGGACCTGGCATCCTTTCACTCCTCCTCTCTACATTTTCCTCCTCTGTCTCTGCTGCTAAAGCCACTTTCTACCATTCTAAGTTCCAAGCATCTGCCTCTAACCCTAGGAAGCTCTTTGCCACCTTCTCCTCCCTCCTGAATCCTCCCCCCTCCCTCCTCCCTCTGCAGATGACTTCGTCAACCATTTTGAAAAGAAGGTCGATGACATCCGATCCTCGTTTGCTAAGTCAAACGACACCGCTGGTTCTGCTCACACTGCCCTACCCTATGCTCTGACCTCTTTCTCCCCTCTCTCTCCAGATGAAATCTCGCGTCTTGTGACGGCCGGCCGCCCAACAACCTGCCCGCTTGACCCTATCCCTCCTCTCTTCTCCAGACCATTTCCGGAGACCTTCTCCCTTACCTCACCTCGCTCATCAACTCATCCCTGACCGCTGGCTACGTCCCTCCCGTCTTCAAGAGAGCGAGAGTTGCACCCCTTCTGAAAAAACCTACACTCGAGTCCTCCGATGTCAACAACTACAGACCAGTATCCCTTCTCTCTTTTCTCTCCAAAACTCTTGAGCGTGCCGTCCTTGGCCAGCTCTACCGCTATCTCTCTCAGAATGACCTTCTTGATCCAAATCAGTCAGGTTTCAAGACTAGTCATTCAACTGAGACTGCTCTTCTCTGTATCACGGAGGCGCTCCGCACTGCTAAAGCTAACTCTCTCTCCTCTGCTCTCATCCTTCTAGACCTATCGGCTGCCTTCGATACTGTGAACCATCAGATCCTCCTCCACCCTCTCCGAGTTGGGCATCTCCGGCGCGCCCACGCTTGGATTGCGTCCTACCTGACAGGTCGCTCCTACCAGGTGGCGTGGCGAGAATCTGTCTCCTCACCACGCGCTCTCACCACTGGTGTCCCCAGGGCTCTGTTCTAGGCCCTCTCTTATTCTCGCTATACACCAAGTCACTTGGCTCTGTCATAACCTCACATGGTCTCTCCTATCATTGCTACGCAGACGACACACAATTAATCTTCCTTTCCCCTTCTGATGACCAGGTGGCGAATCGCATCTCTGCATGTCTGGCAGACATATCAGTGTGGATGACGGATCACCACCTCAAGCTGAACCTCAGCAAGACGGAGCTCCTCTTCCTCCCGGGAAGGACTGCCCGTTCCATGATCTCGCCATCACGGTTGACAACTCCATTGTGTCCTCCTCCCAGAGCGCTAAGAACCTTGGCGTGATCCTGGACAACACCCTGACGTTCTCAACTAACATCAAGGCGGTGTCCCGTTCCTGTAGGTTCATGCTCTACAACATCCGCAGAGTACGACCCTGCCTCACACAGGAAGCGGCGCAGGTCCTAATCCAGGCACTTGTCATCTCCCGTCTTGATTACTGCAACTCGCTGTTGGCTGGGCTCCCTGCCTGTGCCATTAAACCCCTACAACTCATCCAGAACGCCGCAGCCCGTCTGGTGTTCAACCTTCCCAAGTTCTCTCACGCCACCCCGCTCCTCCGCTCTCTCCACTGGCTTCCAGTTGAAGCTCGCATCCGCTACAAGACCATGGTGCTCGCCTACGGAGCTGTGAGGGGAACGGCACCTCAGTACCTCCAGGCTCTGATCAGGCCCTACACCCAAACAAGGGCACTGCGTTCATCCACCTCTGGCCTGCTCGCCTCCCTACCACTGAGGAAGTACAGTTCCCGCTCAGCCCAGTCAAAACTGTTCGCTGCTCTGGCCCCCAATGGTGGAACAAACTCCTCACGACGCCAGGACAGCGGAGTCAATCACCACCTTCCGGAGACACCTGAAACCCCACCTCTTCAAGGAATACCTAGGATAGGGTAAGTAAGGGTAGGTAATCCTTCTCCCCCAACAAGATTTAGATGCAAGTGGCTGTTCCACTGGTTGTCATAAGGTGTATGCACCAATTTGTAAGTCGCTCTGGATAAGAGCGTCTGCTAAATGACTTAAATGTAAATGTAAATACCTAGGTGTCTGGTTAGACTGTAAACTCTTCTTCCAGATTCACATTAGGCATCTCCAATCCAAAATGAAATCTAGAATTGGCTTCCTATATCACCACAAAGCATCCTTCATTCATGCCGCCAAACATACCCTCGTAAAACTGACCATCCTACCGATCCTCGACTTTGGTGATTTCATCTATAATATAGCCTCCAACACTCTACTTAACAAACTGGATGCAGTCTATCACATTGCCATCCGTTTTGTCACCAAAGCCCCATATACTACCCACCATTGCGACCTGTACGCTCTCGTTGGTTGGTCCTCGCTTCACACTCAACGCCAAACCCACTGGCTACAGGTTATCTACAAGTCTCTGCTAGGTAAAGCCCCACCTTATCTCAGCTCACTGGTCACCATAGCAGCATCCACTTGTAGCACGCGCTCCAGCAGGTATATCTCACTGGTCACCCCCAAAGTGAATTCCTCCTTTGGTCAAATTCCTCCTTTCCTTACAGTTCTCTGCTGCCAATGACTGGAACGAACTGCAAACATCTCTGAAGCTGGAGACTCACATCTCCCTCACTAGCTTTAAGCACTAGCTGTCAGAGCAGCTCACAGATCACTGCACCTGTACATAGCCCATCTGTAAACAGCCCATCTATCTACCTACCTCATCCCCATACTGTATTTATTTATCTTGCTCCTTTGCACCCCAGTATCTCTACTTGCACATTCATCTTCTGCACATCTACCATTCCAGTGTTTAATTGCTATATTGTAATTACTTTGCCACCACGACCTATTCATTGCCTTAACTCTCTTATCTTACCTCATTTGCACTCACTGTATATAGACTTTTTGTTTTATTTTGTTCTACTGTATTATTGACTGTATGTTTTGTTTATTCCTTGTGTAACTCTGTGTTGTAGTATGTGTCAAATTACTATGCGTTTATCTTGGCCAGGTCGCAGTTGCGAATGAGAACTTGCTCTCAACTAGCCTACCTGGTTAAATAAAGGTGAAATAAAACAAATGTATTATTATTATTATCATCTAGCCTTCTGTATTGTCTATGATACATGCAACAAACACAACCCCCCACTGTCTTAGCTACTCTCCATTCCCACAGAACGTTTGTGAATGGCCTTCAGTAGGCTGCAAAGCCAGCACCAAATATGCATTTGAGAAGGAATTGCAGAAATGAATGTTTGAGTAGGTTAGATTGCTTTCTTTTGTACTGTGTATTGATGTGGTGGTGTTTGCGTACCACTGCCTCCAACCAGAGAGGTTCAGTAGAATCAGTAAATAGATACATGGACAGAATTGACTGTATGACAGATGCTCGCATGGTGCTTCTCTGTCATATCATTAGCTGGGTTGTTCAAGAGACGCAACGCGCATTTACTCTACTGAATGGATGTCTCTAGAACACACACACACACACAGACACCCACACACATACAGACACACACAAACAGCCACACACAAACAGCCACACACATACAGACACACACAAACAGCCACACACAAACAGCCACACACAAACAGCCACACACAAACAGCCACACACAAACAGACACACAAACAGCCACACACAAACAGCCACACAC
>NC_068450.1:3229252-3251752 GCF_023373465.1 Oncorhynchus keta | reverse complement strand
ATAGAAACCACACCCTAATCGTTTGATGGTCCCTATAGAAACCACACCTAATCTGTTTATGGTCCCTATAGAAACCACACCCTAATCTGTTGATGGTCCCTATAGAAACCACATTGTAATCTGTTGATGGTCCCTATAGAAACCACACCTAATTGTTTGATGGTCCCTATAGAAACCACACCCTAATCGTTTGATGGTCCCTATAGAAACCACACCTAATCGCTTGATGGTCCCTGTAGAAACCACACCCTAATCGTTTGATGGTCCCTATAGAATCCACACCCTAATCGTTTGATGGTCCCTATAGAATCCACACCCTAATCGTTTGATGGTCCCTATAGAAACCACACCTAATCGTTTGATGGTCCCTATAGAATCCACACCCTAATCGTTTGATGGTCCCTATAGAATCCACACCCTAATCGTTTGATGGTCCCTATAGAAACCACACCTAATCGTTTGATGGTCCCTATAGAAACCACACCCTAATTGTTTGATGGTCCCTATAGAATCCACACCCTAATCGTTTGATGGTCCCTATAGAAACCACACCCTAATCGTTTGATGGTCCCTATAGAATCCACACCCTAATCGTTTGATGGTCCCTATAGAAACCACACCCTAATCGTTTGATGGTCCCTATAGAAACCACACCCTAATCGTTTGATGGTCCCTATAGAATCCACACCCTAATCGTTTGATGGTCCCTATAGAAACCACACCCTAATCGTTTGATGGTCCCTATAGAAACCACACCCTAATCGTTTGATGGTCCCTATAGAATCCACACTGTATTCTGTTGACTGTCCCTATAGAAACCACTATTCACTACAATGACCCCAGTGGATCCGTGTGTACTGAATAAACAACTTTCTCTGTGGGAGAACACGCTGTCAGTGTGTGTCAATGTGTGTCAGTGTGTGTCAATGTGTGTCAGTGTGTGTCAGTGTGTGTCAGTGTGGGTCAGTCTGTGTCTCAGATAATGAACTTCATAAAATGTCCACTCTGTGTTCCTAGACAGTAATATGTGTTCCTAGACAGTAATATGTGTTCCTAGACAGTAGTATGTGTTCCTAGACAGTAGTATGTGTTCCTAGACAGTAGTATGTTTCCTAGACAGTAATATGTGTTCCTAGACAGTAGTATGTGTTCCTAGACAGTAGTATGTGTTCCTAGACAGTAGTATGTGTTCTAGACAGTAGTATGTGTTCCTAGACAGTAATATGTGTTCCTAGACAGTAGTATGTGTTCCTAGACAGTAATATGTGTTCCTAGACAGTAATATGTGTTCCTAGACAGTAATATGTGTTCCTAGACAGTAATATGTGTTCCTAGACAGTAATATGTGTTCCTAGACAGTAGTATGTGTTCCTAGACAGTAGTATGTGTTCCTAGACAGTAATATGTGTTCCTAGACAGTAGTATGTGTTCCTAGACAGTAATATGTGTTCCTAGACAGTAATATGTGTTCCTAGACAGTAATATGTGTTCCTAGACAGTAATATGTGTTCCTAGACAGTAATATGTGTTCCTAGACAGTAGTTTGTACTATATGTGTTACTAGACAGTAATATGTGTTCCTAGACTACTGTCTGTGTACTGAGACAGTAGTATGTGATCCTAGACAGTAGTATGTGTTCCTAAACAGTAGTTTGTACTATATGTGTTCCTAGACAGTAATATGTGTTCCTAGACAGTAGTTTGTACTATATGTGTTCCTAGACAGTAATATGTGTTCCTAGACAGTAATATGTGTTCCTAAACAGTAGTTTGTACTATATGTGTTCCTAGACAGTAATATGTGTTCCTAGACAGTAATATGTGTTCCTAGACAGTAATATGTGTTCCTAGACAGTAGTTTGTACTATATGTGTTACTAGACAGTAATATGTGTTCCTAGACTACTGTCTGTGTACTGAGACAGTAGTATGTGATCCTAGACAGTAGTATGTGTTCCTAAACAGTAGTATGTACTATGTGTGTTCCTAGACAGTAGTTGGTACTATATGTGTTCCTAGACAGTAGTATGTACTACATGTGTTCCTAGACAGTAGTATGTGTTCCTAGACAGTAGTATGTGTTCCTAGACAGTAGTATGTGTTCCTAGACAGTAGTATGAACTATATGTGTTCCTAGACAGTAGTGTGTGTTCCTAGACAGTAGTATGTGTTGCTAGGCAGTAGTATGTACTATGTGTGTTCCTAGACAGTAGTATATACCGCATGTGTTCCTAGAAAGTAGTGTGTTTTCCCTAGACATTAGTATTTTTTACAAGAGAGTAGTAGTATATACTTTAGTGTGTTCCTAGACAGTAGTATATACTATGTGTGTTCCTAGACAGTAGTATGTACTATGTGTGTTCCTAGACAGTAGTATGTACTATGTGTGTTCCTAGACAGTAGTATGAACTATATGTGTTCCTAGACAGTAGTATGTACTATGTGTGTTCCTAGACAGTAGTATATACTATATGTGTTCCTAGACAGTAGTTTGTACTATATGTGTTCGTAGACAGTAGTATATACCGCATGTGTTCCTAGAAAGTAGTGTGTTTTCCCTAGACATTAGTATTTTTTACAAGAGAGTAGTAGTATATACTTTAGTGTGTTCCTAGACAGTAGTATGAACTATATGTGTTCCTAGACAGTAGAATGTACTATATGTGTTCGTAGACAGTAGTTTGTACTATATGTGTTACTAGACAGTAATATATACTATATGTGTTCCTAGACAGTAGAATGTACTATGTGTGTTCCTAGACAGTAGTATAGTAGTATAGTAGTATAGTAGTACATGGAGGAGGTTTAATACCCTGACCTAGTGAGATATACATGGAGGTTTAATATCCTGACCTAGTGAGATATACATGGAGGTTTAATATCCTGACCTAGTGAGATATACATGGAGGTTTAATATCCTGACCTAGTGAGATATACATGGAGGTTTAATATCCTGACCTAGTGAGATATACATGGAGGTTTAATACCCTGACCTAGTGAGATATACATGGAGGTTTAATATCCTGACCTAGTGAGATATACATGGAGGTTTAATACCCTGACCTAGTGAGATATACATGGAGGTTTAATACCCTGACCTAGTGAGATATACATGGAGGTTTAATATCCTGACCTAGTGAGATATACATGGAGGTTTAATATCCTGACCTAGTGAGATATACATGGAGGTTTAATACCCTGACCTAGTGAGATATACATGGAGGTTTAATACCCTGACCTAGTGAGATATACATGGAGGTTTAATATCCTGACCTAGTGAGATATACATGGAGGTTTAATACCCTGACCTAGTGAGATATACATGGAGGTTTAATATCCTGACCTAGTGAGATATACATGGAGGAGGTTTAATATCCTGACCTAATGAGATATACATGGAGGTTTAATATCCTGACCTAGTGAGATATACATGGAGGAGGTTTAATACCCTGACCTAATGAGATATACATGGAGGAGGTTTAATATCCTGACCTAGTGAGATATACATGGAGGAGGTTTAATACCCTGACCTAGTGAGATATACATGGAGGAGGTTTGATATCCTGACCTAGTGATATATACATGGAGGAGGTTTCATATCCTGACCTAGTGAGATATACATGGAGGAGGTTTAATATCCTGACCTAGTGAGATATACATGGAGGTTTAATACCCTGACCTAGTGAGATATACATGGAGGTTTAATATCCTGACCTAGTGAGATATACATGGAGGTTTAATATCCTGACCTAGTGAGATATACATGGAGGTTTAATACCCTGACCTAGTGAGATATACATGGAGGAGGTTTAATACCTGACCTAGTGAGATATACATGGAGGTTTAATATCCTGACCTAGTGAGATATACATGGAGGAGGTTTAATACCCTGACCTAGTGAGATATACATGGAGGTTTAATACCTGACCTAGTGAGATATACATGGAGGAGGTTTATTATCCTGACCTAGTGAGATATACATGGAGGAGGCTTAATATCCTGACCTAGTGAGATATACATGGAGGAGGCTTAATACCTGACCTAGTGAGATATACATGGAGGAGGTTTAATATCCTGACCTAGTGAGATATACATGGAGGAGGTTTAATACCCTGACCTAGTGAGATATACATGGAGGAGGTTTAATATCCTGACCTAGTGAGATATACATGGAGGAGGTTTAATATCCTGACCTAGTGAGATATACATGGAGGAGGTTTAATACCTGACCTAGTGAGATATACATGGAGGAGGTTTAATATCCTGACCTAGTGAGATATACATGGAGGTTTAATACCCTGACCTAGTGAGATATACATGGAGGAGGTTTAATATCCTGACCTAGTGAGATATACATGGAGGAGGTTTAATACCTGACCTAGTGAGATATACATGGAGGAGGTTTAATATCCTGACCTAGTGAGATATACATGGAGGTTTAATACCTGACCTAGTGAGATATACATGGAGGAGGTTTAATATCCTGAACTAGTGAGATATACATGGAGGAGGTTTATTATCCTGACCTAGTGAGATATACATGGAGGAGGTTTAATATCCTGACCTAGTGAGATATATATGGAGGAGGCTTAATACCCTGACCTAGTGAGATATACATGGAGGAGGTTTAATATCCTGACCTAGTGAGATATACATGGAGGAGGTTTAATACCCTGACCTAGTGAGATATACATGGAGGAGGTTTAATATCCTGACTTAGTGAGATATACATGGAGGAGGTTTAATATCCTGACCTAGTGAGATATACATGGAGGAGGTTTAATCCCTGACCTAGTGAGATATACATGGAGGAGGTTTAATATCCTGACCTAGTGAGATATACATGGAGGTTTAATACCCTGACCTAGTGAGATATACATGGAGGAGGTTTAATATCCTGACCTAGTGAGATATACATGGAGGAGGTTTAATACCCTGACCTAGTGAGATATACATGGAGGAGGTTTAATATCCTGACCTAGTGAGATATACATGGAGGTTTAATACCCTGACCTAGTGAGATATACATGGAGGAGGTTTAATATCCTGACCTAGTGAGATATACATGGAGGAGGTTTAATACCCTGACCTAGTGAGATATACATGGAGGAGGTTTAATATCCTGACCTAGTGAGATATACATGGAGGTTTAATACCCTGACCTAGTGAGATATACATGGAGGAGGTTTAATATCCTGACCTAGTGAGATATACATGGAGGAGGTTTAATATCCTGACCTAGTGAGATATACATGGAGGTTTAATATCCTGACCTAGTGAGATATACATGGAGGAGGTTTAATATCCTGACCTAGTGAGATATACATGGAGGAGGTTTAATACCCTGACCTAGTGAGATATACATGGAGGAGGTTTAATATCCTGACCTAGTGATGGAGAATATACCTGGAGATATACATGAGGTTTAATATCCTGACCTAGTGAGATATACATGGAGGTTTAATATCCTGACCTAGTGAGATATACATGGAGGTTTAATACCCTGACCTAGTGAGATATACATGGAGGAGGTTTAATATCCTGACCTAGTGAGATATACATGGAGGAGGTTTAATATCCTGACCTAGTGAGATATACATGGAGGAGGTTTAATATCCTGACCTAGTGAGATATACATGGAGGTTTAATATCCTGACCTAGTGAGATATACATGGAGGAGGTTTAATATCCTGACCTAGTGAGATATACATGGAGGTTTAATACCCTGACCTAGTGAGATATACATGGAGGAGGTTTAATATCCTGACCTAGTGAGATATACATGGAGGAGGTTTAATACCCTGACCTAGTGAGATATACATGGAGGTTTAATACCCTGACCTAGTGAGATATACATGGAGGAGGTTTAATATCCTGACCTAGTGAGATATACATGGAGGAGGTTTAATATCCTGACCTAGTGAGATATACATGGAGGAGGTTTAATATCCTGACCTAGTGAGATATACATGGAGGTTTAATATCCTGACCTAGTGAGATATACATGGAGGAGGTTTAATATCCTGACCTAGTGAGATATACATGGAGGAGGTTTAATATCCTGACCTAGTGAGATATACATGGAGGAGGTTTAATATCCTGACCTAGTGAGATATACATGGAGGAGGTTTAATATCCTGACCTAGTGAGATATACATGGAGGAGGTTTAATATCCTGACCTAGTGAGATATACATGGAGGTTTAATACCCTGACCTAGTGAGATATACATGGAGGAGGTTTAATATCCTGACCTAGTGAGATATACATGGAGGAGGTTTAATATCCTGACCTAGTGAGATATACATGGAGGAGGTTTAATATCCTGACCTAGTGAGATATACATGGAGGTTTAATATCCTGACCTAGTGAGATATACATGGAGGAGGTTTAATATCCTGACCTAGTGAGATATACATTTAATACCCTGACCTAGAGATATACATGGTTTAATATCCTGACCTAGTGAGATATACATGGAGGAGGTTTAATATCCTGACCTAGTGAGATATACATGGAGGAGGTTTAATATCCTGACCTAGTGAGATATACATGGAGGAGGTTTAATATCCTGACCTAGTGAGATATACATGGAGAGGTTTAATATCCTGACCTAGTGAGATATACATGGAGGAGGTTTAATATCCTGACCTAGTGAGATATACATGGAGGAGGTTTAATATGACCTAGTGAGATATACATGGAGGTTTAATACCCTGACCTAGTGAGATATACATGGAGGAGGTTTAATATCCTGACCTAGTGAGATATACATGGAGGTTTAATATCCTGACCTAGTGAGATATACATGGAGGAGGTTTAATATCCTGACCTAGTGAGATATACATGGAGGAGGTTTAATATCCTGACCTAGTGAGATATACATGGAGGAGGTTTAATATCCTGACCTAGTGAGATATACATGGAGGTTTAATATCCTGACCTAGTGAGATATACATGGAGGAGGTTTAATATCCTGACCTAGTGAGATATACATGGAGGAGGTTTAATATCCTGACCTAGTGAGATATACATGGAGGAGGTTTAATATCCTGACCTAGTGAGATATACATGGAGGTTTAATATCCTGACCTAGTGAGATATACATGGAGGAGGTTTAATATCCTGACCTAGTGAGATATACATGGAGAGGTTTAATATCCTGACCTAGTGAGATATACATGGAGGTTTAATATCCTGACCTAGTGAGATATACATGGAGGTTTAATATCCTGACCTAGTAGAGATATACATGGAGGAGGTTTAATACCTGACCTAGTGAGATATACATGGAGGAGGTTTAATATCCTGACCTAGTGAGATATACATGGAGGAGGTTTAATACCCTGACCTAGTGAGATATACATGGAGGAGGTTTAATATCCTGACCTAGTGAGATATACATGGAGGAGGTTTAATATCCTGACCTAGTGAGATATACATGGAGGAGGTTTAATATCCTGACCTAGTGAGATATACATGGAGGAGGTTTAATATCCTGACCTAGTGAGATATACATGGAGGAGGTTTAATATCCTGACCTAGTGAGATATACATGGAGGAGGTTTAATATCCTGACCTAGTGAGATATACATGGAGGAGGTTTAATATCCTGACCTAGTGAGATATACATGGAGGTTTAATATCCTGACCTAGTGAGATATACATGGAGGAGGTTTAATATCCTGACCTAGTGAGATATACATGGAGGAGGTTTAATATCCTGACCTAGTGAGATATACATGGAGGAGGTTTAATATCCTGACCTAGTGAGATATACATGGAGGAGGTTTAATATCCTGACCTAGTGAGATATACATGGAGGAGGTTTAATATCCTGACCTAGTGAGATATACATGGAGGAGGTTTAATATCCTGACCTAGTGAGATATACATGGAGGAGGTTTAATATCCTGACCTAGTGAGATATACATGGAGGTTTAATATCCTGACCTAGTGAGATATACATGGAGGAGGTTTAATACCTGACCTAGTGAGATATACATGGAGGAGGTTTAATATCCTGACCTAGTGAGATATACATGGAGGTTTAATATCCTGACCTAGTGAGATATACATGGAGGAGGTTTAATATCCTGACCTAGTGAGATATACATGGAGGAGGTTTAATATCCTGACCTAGTGAGATATACATGGAGGAGGTTTAATATCCTGACCTAGTGAGATATACATGGAGGAGGTTTAATATCCTGACCTAGTGAGATATACATGGAGGAGGTTTAATATCCTGACCTAGTGAGATATACATGGAGGAGGTTTAATATCCTGACCTAGTGAGATATACATGGAGGAGGTTTAATATCCTGACCTAGTGAGATATACATGGAGGTTTAATATCCTGACCTAGTGAGATATACATGGAGGAGGTTTAATATCCTGACCTAGTGAGATATACATGGAGGAGGTTTAATATCCTGACCTAGTGAGATATACATGGAGGAGGTTTAATATCCTGACCTAGTGAGATATACATGGAGGAGGTTTAATATCCTGACCTAGTGAGATATACATGGAGGTTTAATATCCTGACCTAGTGAGATATACATGGAGGAGGTTTAATATCCTGACCTAGTGAGATATACATGGAGGAGGTTTAATATCCTGACCTAGTGAGATATACATGGAGGAGGTTTAATATCCTGACCTAGTGAGATATACATGGAGGAGGTTTAATACCCTGACCTAGTGAGATATACATGGAGGTTTAATATCCTGACCTAGTGAGATATACATGGAGGAGGTTTAATATCCTGACCTAGTGAGATATACATGGAGGAGGTTTAATATCCTGACCTAGTGAGATATACATGGAGGTTTAATATCCTGACCTAGTGAGATATACATGGAGGAGGTTTAATATCCTGACCTAGTGAGATATACATGGAGGAGGTTTAATATCCTGACCTAGTGAGATATACATGGAGGAGGTTTAATATCCTGACCTAGTGAGATATACATGGAGGAGTTTAATATCCTGACCTAGTGAGATATACATGGAGGAGTTTAATATCCTGACCTAGTGAGATATACATGGAGGAGGTTTAATATCCTGACCTAGTGAGATATACATGGAGGAGGTTTAATATCCTGACCTAGTGAGATATACATGGAGGTTTAATATCCTGACCTAGTGAGATATACATGGAGGAGGTTTAATATCCTGACCTAGTGAGATATACATGGAGGAGGTTTAATATCCTGACCTAGTGAGATATACATGGAGGTTTAATATCCTGACCTAGTGAGATATACATGGAGGAGGTTTAATATCCTGACCTAGTGAGATATACATGGAGGTTTAATATCCTGACCTAGTGAGATATACATGGAGGTTTAATATCCTGACCTAGTGAGATATACATGGAGGAGGTTTAATATCCTGACCTAGTGAGATATACATGGAGGAGGTTTAATATCCTGACCTAGTGAGATATACATGGAGGTTTAATATCCTGACCTAGTGAGATATACATGGAGGTTTAATATCCTGACCTAGTGAGATATACATGGAGGAGGTTTAATATCCTGACCTAGTGAGATATACATGGAGGAGGTTTAATATCCTGACCTAGTGAGATATACATGGAGGTTTAATACCCTGACCTAGTGAGATATACATGGAGGTTTAATATCCTGACCTAGTGAGATATACATGGAGGTTTAATATCCTGACCTAGTGAGATATACATGGAGGAGGTTTAATATCCTGACCTAGTGAGATATACATGGAGGTTTAATATCCTGACCTAGTGAGATATACATGGAGGATATACATGGAGGTTTAATATCCTGACCTAGTGAGATATACATGGAGGTTTAATATCCTGACCTAGTGAGATATACATGGAGGAGGTTTAATATCCTGACCTAGTGAGATATACATGGAGGAGGTTTAATATCCTGACCTAGTGAGATATACATGGAGGAGGTTTAATATCCTGACCTAGTGAGATATACATGGAGGAGGTTTAATATCCTGACCTAGTGAGATATACATGGAGGAGGTTTAATATCCTGACCTAGTGAGATATACATGGAGGAGTTTAATATCCTGACCTAGTGAGATATACATGGAGGAATATCCTGACCTAGTTATACATGGAGGTTTAATATCCTGACCTAGTGAGATATACATGGAGGAGGTTTAATATCCTGACCTAGTGAGATATACATGGAGGTTTAATATCCTGACCTAGTGAGATATACATGGAGGTTTAATATCCTGACCTAGTGAGATATACATGGAGGTTTAATATCCTGACCTAGTGAGATATACATGGAGGAGGTTTAATATCCTGACCTAGTGAGATATACATGGAGGAGTTTAATATCCTGACCTAGTGAGATATACATGGAGGAGGTTTAATATCCTGACCTAGTGAGATATACATGGAGGTTTAATATCCTGACCTAGTGAGATATACATGGAGGAGGTTTAATATCCTGACCTAGTGAGATATACATGGAGGGTTTAATATCCTGACCTAGTGAGATATACATGGAGGTTTAATATCCTGACCTAGTGAGATATACATGGAGGAGTTTAATATCCTGACCTAGTGAGATATACATGGAGGAGTTTAATATCCTGACCTAGTGAGATATACATGGAGGTTTAATATCCTGACCTAGTGAGATATACATGGAGGAGGTTTAATATCCTGACCTAGTGAGATATACATGGAGGTTTAATATCCTGACCTAGTGAGATATACATGGAGGTTTAATATCCTGACCTAGTGAGATATACATGGAGGTTTAATATCCTGACCTAGTGAGATATACATGGAGGTTTAATATCCTGACCTAGTGAGATATACATGGAGGTTTAATATCCTGACCTAGTGAGATATACATGGAGGAGGTTTAATATCCTGACCTAGTGAGATATACATGGAGGTTTAATATCCTGACCTAGTGAGATATACATGGAGGAGGTTTAATATCCTGACCTAGTGAGATATACATGGAGGTTTAATATCCTGACCTAGTGAGATATACATGGAGGAGGTTTAATATCCTGACCTAGTGAGATATACATGGAGGTTTAATATCCTGACCTAGTGAGATATACATGGAGGAGTTTAATATCCTGACCTAGTGAGATATACATGGAGGAGGTTTAATATCCTGACCTAGTGAGATATACATGGAGGTTTAATATCCTGACCTAGTGAGATATACATGGAGGTTTAATATCCTGACCTAGTGAGATATACATGGAGGAGGTTTAATATCCTGACCTAGTGAGATATACATGGAGGAGGTTTAATATCCTGACCTAGTGAGATATACATGGAGGAGGTTTAATATCCTGACCTAGTGAGATATACATGGAGGAGGTTTAATATCCTGACCTAGTGAGATATACATGGAGGTTTTAATATCCTGACCTAGTGAGATATACATGGAGGTTTAATATCCTGACCTAGTGAGATATACATGGAGGTTTAATATCCTGACCTAGTGAGATATACATGGAGGTTTAATATCCTGACCTAGTGAGATATACATGGAGGAGGTTTAATATCCTGACCTAGTGAGATATACATGGAGGTTTAATATCCTGACCTAGTGAGATATACATGGAGGAGGTTTAATATCCTGACCTAGTAGAGATATACATGGAGGTTTAATAGGAGGTTTAATATCCTGACCTAGTGAGATATACATGGAGGAGGTTTAATATCCTGACCTAGTGAGATATACATGGAGGAGGTTTAATATCCTGACCTAGTGAGATATACATGGAGGTTTAATATCCTGACCTAGTGAGATATACATGGAGGTTTAATATCCTGACCTAGTGAGATATACATGGAGGTTTAATATCCTGACCTAGTGAGATATACATGGAGGAGGTTTAATATCCTGACCTAGTGAGATATACATGGAGGAGGTTTAATATCCTGACCTAGTGAGATATACATGGAGGGTTAATATCCTGACCTAGTGAGATATACATGGAGGAGGTTTAATATCCTGACCTAGTGAGATATACATGGAGGAGGTTTAATATCCTGACCTAGTGAGATATACATGGAGGAGGTTTAATATCCTGACCTAGTGAGATATACATGGAGGTTTAATATCCTGACCTAGTGAGATATACATGGAGGAGGTTTAATATCCTGACCTAGTGAGATATACATGGAGGAGGTTTAATATCCTGACCTAGTGAGATATACATGGAGGAGGTTTAATATCCTGACCTAGTGAGATATACATGGAGGAGGTTTAATATCCTGACCTAGTGAGATATACATGGAGGAGGTTTAATATCCTGACCTAGTGAGATATACATGGAGGAGGTTTAATATCCTGACCTAGTGAGATATACATGGAGAGGTTTAATATCCTGACCTAGTGAGATATACATGGAGGAGGTTTAATATCCTGACCTAGTGAGATATACATGGAGGAGGTTTAATATCCTGACCTAGTGAGATATACATGGAGGAGGTTTAATATCCTGACCTAGTGAGATATACATGGAGGAGGTTTAATATCCTGACCTAGTGAGATATACATGGAGGAGGTTTAATATCCTGACCTAGTGAGATATACATGGAGGAGGTTTAATATCCTGACCTAGTGAGATATACATGGAGGAGGTTTAATATCCTGACCTAGTGAGATATACATGGAGGAGGTTTAATACCCTGACCTAGTGAGATATACATGGAGGAGGTTTAATATCCTGACCTAGTGAGATATACATGGAGGAGGTTTAATATCCTGACCTAGTGAGATATACATGGAGGAGTTTAATATCCTGACCTAGTGAGATATACATGGAGGAGGTTTAATATCCTGACCTAGTGAGATATACATGGAGGTTTAATATCCTGACCTAGTATACATGAGATATACATGGAGGTTTAATATCCTGACCTAGTGAGATATACATGGAGGAGGTTTAATATCCTGACCTAGTGAGATATACATGGAGGTTTAATATCCTGACCTAGTGAGATATACATGGAGGAGGTTTAATATCCTGACCTAGTGAGATATACATGGAGGAGGTTTAATACCCTGACCTAGTGAGATATACATGGAGGTTTAATATCCTGACCTAGTGAGATATACATGGAGGAGGTTTAATATCCTGACCTAGTGAGATATACATGGAGGAGGTTTAATATCCTGACCTAGTGAGATATACATGGAGGAGGTTTAATATCCTGACCTAGTGAGATATACATGGAGGTTTAATATCCTGACCTAGTGAGATATACATGGAGGAGGTTTAATATCCTGACCTAGTGAGATATACATGGAGGAGGTTTAATATCCTGACCTAGTGAGATATACATGGAGGAGGTTTAATATCCTGACCTAGTGAGATATACATGGAGGAGGTTTAATATCCTGACCTAGTGAGATATACATGGAGGAGGTTTAATATCCTGACCTAGTGAGATATACATGGAGGAGGTTTAATATCCTGACCTAGTGAGATATACATGGAGGAGGTTTAATATCCTGACCTAGTGAGATATACATGGAGGTTTAATATCCTGACCTAGTGAGATATACATGGAGGAGGTTTAATATCCTGACCTAGTGAGATATACATGGAGGAGGTTTAATATCCTGACCTAGTGAGATATACATGGAGGTTTAATATCCTGACCTAGTGAGATATACATGGAGGAGGTTTAATATCCTGACCTAGTGAGATATACATGGAGGAGGTTTAATATCCTGACCTAGTGAGATATACATGGAGGTTTAATATCCTGACCTAGTGAGATATACATGGAGGAGGTTTAATATCCTGACCTAGTGAGATATACATGGAGGAGGTTTAATATCCTGACCTAGTGAGATATACATGGAGGTTTAATATCCTGACCTAGTGAGATATACATGGAGGAGGTTTAATATCCTGACCTAGTGAGATATACATGGAGGAGGTTTAATATCCTGACCTAGTGAGATATACATGGAGGAGGTTTAATATCCTGACCTCGTGAGATATACATGGAGGTTTAATATCCTGACCTAGTGAGATATACATGGAGGAGGTTTAATATCCTGACCTAGTGAGATATACATGGAGGAGGTTTAATATCCTGACCTAGTGAGATATACATGGAGGAGGTTTAATATCCTGATCTAGTGAGTTATACATGGAGGAGGTTTAATACCCTGGCCTAGTGAGATATACATGGAGGTTTAATATCCTGACCTCTTGAGATATACATGGAGGAGGTTTAATACCCTGACCTAGTGAGATATACATGGAGGTTTAATATCCTGACCTAGTGAGATATACATGGAGGAGGTTTAATACCCTGACCTAGTGAGATATACATGGAGGAGGTTTAATATCCTGACCTAGTGAGATATACATGGAGGAGGTTTAATATCCTGACCTAGTGAGATATACATGGAGGAGGTTTAATACCCTGACCTAGTGAGATATACATGGAGGTTTAATACCTGACCTAGTGAGATATACATGGAGGAGGTTTAATATCCTGACCTAGTGAGATATACATGGAGGAGTTTAATATCCTGACCTAGTGAGATATACATGGAGGTTTTAATATCCTGACCTAGTGAGATATACATGGAGGTTTAATATCCTGACCTAGTGAGATATACATGGAGGAGGTTTAATATCCTGACCTAGTGAGATATACATGGAGGAGGTTTAATATCCTGACCTAGTGAGATATACATGGAGGAGGTTTAATATCCTGACCTAGTGAGATATACATGGAGGAGGTTTAATATCCTGACCTAGTGAGATATACATGGAGGTTTAATATCCTGACCTAGTGAGATATACATGGAGGTTTAATATCCTGACCTAGTGAGATATACATGGAGGAGGTTTATATCCTGACCTAGTGAGATATACATGGAGGAGGTTTAATATCCTGACCTAGTGAGATATACATGGAGGAGGTTTAATATCCTGACCTAGTGAGATATACATGGAGGTTTAATACCCTGACCTAGTGAGATATACATGGAGGAGGTTTAATATCCTGACCTAGTGAGATATACATGGAGGAGGTTTAATATCCTGACCTAGTGAGATATACATGGAGGAGGTTTAATATCCTGACCTAGTGAGATATACATGGAGGTTTAATATCCTGACCTAGTGAGATATACATGGAGGTTTAATATCCTGACCTAGTGAGATATACATGGAGGTTTTAATATCCTGACCTAGTGAGATATACATGGAGGGTTTAATATCCTGACCTAGTGAGATATACATGGAGGTTTAATATCCTGACCTAGTGAGATATACATGGAGGTTTAATATCCTGACCTAGTGAGATATACATGGAGGTTTAATATCCTGACCTAGTGAGATATACATGGAGGTTTAATATCCTGACCTAGTGAGATATACATGGAGGAGGTTTAATATCCTGACCTAGTGAGATATACATGGAGGTTTAATATCCTGACCTAGTGAGATATACATGGAGGTTTAATATCCTGACCTAGTGAGATATACATGGAGGTTTAATATCCTGACCTAGTGAGATATACATGGAGGTTTAATATCCTGACCTAGTGAGATATACATGGAGGAGGTTTAATATCCTGACCTAGTGAGATATACATGGAGGAGGTTTAATATCCTGACCTAGTGAGATATACATGGAGGAGGTTTAATATCCTGACCTAGTGAGATATACATGGAGGAGGTTTAATATCCTGACCTAGTGAGATATACATGGAGGAGGTTTAATATCCTGACCTAGTGAGATATACATGGAGGTTTTAATATCCTGACCTAGTGAGATATACATGGAGGAGTTTAATATCCTGACCTAGTGAGATATACATGGAGGAGGTTTAATATCCTGACCTAGTGAGATATACATGGAGGAGGTTTAATATCCTGACCTAGTGAGATATACATGGAGGAGGTTTAATATCCTGACCTAGTGAGATATACATGGAGAGTTTAATATCCTGACCTAGTGAGATATACATGGAGGAGGTTTAATATCCTGACCTAGTGAGATATACATGGAGGTTTTAATATCCTGACCTAGTGAGATATACATGGAGGTTTAATATCCTGACCTAGTGAGATATACATGGAGGAGGTTTAATATCCTGACCTAGTGAGATATACATGGAGGTTTAATATCCTGACCTAGTGAGATATACATGGAGGAGGTTTAATATCCTGACCCAGTGAGATATACATGGAGGTTTAATATCCTGACCTAGTGAGATATACATGGAGGTTTAATACCCTGACCTAGTGAGATATACATGGAGGAGGTTTAATATCCTGACCTAGTGAGATATACATGGAGGAGGTTTAATATCCTGACCTAGTGAGATATACATGGAGGAGGTTTAATATCCTGACCTAGTGAGATATACATGGAGGGTTTAATATCCTGACCTAGTGAGATATACATGGAGGAGGTTTAATATCCTGACCTAGTGAGATATACATGGAGGAGGTTTAATATCCTGACCTAGTGAGATATACATGGAGGAGGTTTAATATCCTGACCTAGTGAGATATACATGGAGGAGGTTTAATATCCTGACCTAGTGAGATATACATGGAGGAGGTTTAATATCCTGACCTAGTGAGATATACATGGAGGTTTAATACCTGACCTAGTGAGATATACATGGAGGAGGTTTAATATCCTGACCTAGTGAGATATACATGGAGGAGGTTTAATATCCTGACCTAGTGAGATATACATGGAGGAGGTTTAATATCCTGACCTAGTGAGATATACATGGAGGAGGTTTAATATCCTGACCTAGTGAGATATACATGGAGGAGGTTTAATATCCTGACCTAGTGAGATATACATGGAGGAGGTTTAATATCCTGACCTAGTGAGATATACATGGAGGTTTAATATCCTGACCTAGTGAGATATACATGGAGGAGGTTTAATATCCTGACCTAGTGAGATATACATGGAGGAGGTTTAATATCCTGACCTAGTGAGATATACATGGAGGTTTAATATCCTGACCTAGTGAGATATACATGGAGGAGGTTTAATATCCTGACCTAGTGAGATATACATGGAGGAGGTTTAATATCCTGACCTAGTGAGATATACATGGAGGTTTAATATCCTGACCTAGTGAGATATACATGGAGGAGGTTTAATATCCTGACCTAGTGAGATATACATGGAGGAGGTTTAATATCCTGACCTAGTGAGATATACATGGAGGAGGTTTAATATCCTGACCTAGTGAGATATACATGGAGGTTTAATATCCTGACCTAGTGAGATATACATGGAGGAGGTTTAATATCCTGACCTAGTGAGATATACATGGAGGAGGTTTAATATCCTGACCTAGTGAGATATACATGGAGGTTTAATATCCTGACCTAGTGAGATATACATGGAGGAGGTTTAATATCCTGACCTAGTGAGATATACATGGAGGAGGTTTAATATCCTGACCTAGTGAGATATACATGGAGGAGGTTTAATATCCTGACCTAGTGAGATATACATGGAGGAATATCCTGACCTAGTTTAATAGGAGGTTTAATATCCTGACCTAGTGAGATATACATGGAGGAGGTTTAACACCCTGACCTAGTGAGATATACATGGAGGTTTTAATATCCTGACCTAGTGAGATATACATGGAGGAGGTTTAACACCCTGACCTAGTGAGATATACATGGAGGTTTAATATCCTGACCTAGTGAGATATACATGGAGGAGGTTTAATATCCTGACCTAGTGAGATATACATGGAGGAGGTTTAACACCCTGACCTAGTGAGATATACATGGAGGTTTAATATCCTGACCTAGTGAGATATACATGGAGGAGGTTTACTATCCTGACCTAGTGAGATATACATGGAGGAGGTTTAATACCCTGACCTAGTGAGATATACATGGAGGAGGTTTAATATCCTGACCTAGTGAGATATACATAGAGGAGTTTAATACCCTGACCTAGTGAGATATACATGGAGGAGGTTTAATACCCTGACCTAGTGAGATATACATGGAGGTTTAATACCCTGACCTAGTGAGATATACATGGAGGAGGTTTAATATCCTGACCTAGTGAGATATACATGGAGGTTTAATACCCTGACCTAGTGAGATATACATGGAGGTTTTAATATCCTGACCTAGTGAGATATACATGGAGGAGGTTTAATATCCTGACCTAGTGAGATATACATGGAGGAGGTTTAATATCCTGACCTAGTGAGATACATGGAGGAGGTTTAATATCCTGACCTAGTGAGATATACATGGAGGAGGTTTAATATCCTGACCTAGTGAGATATACATGGAGGAGGTTTAATATCCTGACCTAGTGAGATATACATGGAGGTTTAATACCCTGACCTAGTGAGATATACATGGAGGAGGTTTAATATCCTGACCTAGTGAGATATACATGGAGGAGGTTTAATATCCTGACCTAGTGAGATATACATGGAGGTTTAATATCCTGACCTAGTGAGATATACATGGAGGAGGTTTAATATCCTGACCTAGTGAGATATACATGGAGGAGGTTTAATATCCTGACCTAGTGAGATATACATGGAGGAGGTTTAATATCCTGACCTAGTGAGATATACATGGAGGAGGTTTAATATCCTGACCTAGTGAGATATACATGGAGGAGGTTTAATATCCTGACCTAGTGAGATATACATGGAGGAGGTTTAATATCCTGACCTAGTGAGATATACATGGAGGAGGTTTAATATCCTGACCTAGTGAGATATACATGGAGGAGGTTTAATATCCTGACCTAGTGAGATATACATGGAGGAGGTTTAATATCCTGACCTAGTGAGATATACATGGAGGTTTAATATCCTGACCTAGTGAGATATACAAGGAGGTTGAATATCCTGACCTAGTGAGATATACATGGAGGAGGTTTAATATCCTGACCTAGTGAGATATACATGGAGGAGGTTTAATATCCTGTCCTAGTGAGATATACATGGAGGAGGTTTAATATCCTGACCTAGTGAGATTTACATGGAGGAGGTTTAATATCCTGACCTAGTGAGATATACATGGAGGTTTAATATCCTGACCTAGTGAGATATACATGGAGGAGGTTTAATATCCTGACCTAGTGAGATATACATGGAGGAGGTTTAATATCCTGACCTAGTGAGATATACATGGAGGTTTAATATCCTGACCTAGTGAGATATACATGGAGGAGGTTTAATATCCTGACCTAGTGAGATATACATGGAGGAGGTTTAATATCCTGACCTAGTGAGATATACATGGAGGTTTAATATCCTGACCTAGTGAGATATACATGGAGGAGGTTTAATATCCTGACCTAGTGAGATATACATGGTGGAGGTTTAATATCCTGACCTAGTGAGATATACATGGAGGAGGTTTAATATCCTGACCTAGTGAGATATACATGGAGGTTTAATATCCTGACCTAGTGAGATATACATGGAGGAGGTTTAATATCCTGACCTAGTGAGATATACATGGAGGTTTAATATCCTGACCTAGTGAGATATACATGGAGGTTTTAATATCTGACCTAGTGAGATATACATGGAGGTTTAATATCCTGACCTAGTGAGATATACATGGAGGAGGTTTAATATCCTGACCTAGTGAGATATACATGGAGGAGGTTTAATATCCTGACCTAGTGAGATATACATGGAGGGTTTAATATCCTGACCTAGTGAGATATACATGGAGGAGGTTTAATATCCTGACCTAGTGAGATATACATGGAGGAGGTTTAATATCCTGACCTAGTGAGATATACATGGAGGAGGTTTAATATCCTGACCTAGTGAGATATACATGGAGGAGGTTTAATATCCTGACCTAGTGAGATATACATGGAGGAGGTTTAATATCCTGACCTAGTGAGATATACATGGAGGTTTAATACCCTGACCTAGTGAGATATACATGGAGGAGGTTTAATATCCTGACCTAGTGAGATATACATGGAGGAGGTTTAATATCCTGACCTAGTGAGATATACATGGAGGTTTAATACCCTGACCTAGTGAGATATACATGGAGGAGGTTTAATATCCTGACCTAGTGAGATATACATGGAGGAGGTTTAATATCCTGACCTAGTGAGATATACATGGAGGAGGTTTAATATCCTGACCTAGTGAGATATACATGGAGGAGGTTTAATATCCTGACCTAGTGAGATATACATGGAGGAGGTTTAATATCCTGACCTAGTGAGATATACATGGAGGAGGTTTAATATCCTGACCTAGTGAGATATACATGGAGGAGGTTTAATATCCTGACCTAGTGAGATATACATGGAGGAGGTTTAATATCCTGACCTAGTGAGATATACATGGAGGAGGTTTAATATCCTGACCTAGTGAGATATACATGGAGGTTTAATATCCTGACCTAGTGAGATATACATGGAGGAGGTTTAATATCCTGACCTAGTGAGATATACATGGAGGAGGTTTAATATCCTGACCTAGTGAGATATACATGGAGGAGGTTTAATATCCTGACCTAGTGAGATATACATGGAGGAGGTTTAATATCCTGACCTAGTGAGATATACATGGAGGAGGTTTAATACCTGACCTAGTGAGATATACATGGAGGGTTTAATATCCTGACCTAGTGAGATATACATGGAGGAGGTTTAATATCCTGACCTAGTGAGATATACATGGAGGAGGTTTAATATCCTGACCTAGTGAGATATACATGGAGGTTTAATATCCTGACCTAGTGAGATATACATGGAGGAGGTTTAATATCCTGACCTAGTGAGATATACATGGAGGAGGTTTAATATCCTGACCTAGTGAGATATACATGGAGGAGGTTTAATATCCTGACCTAGTGAGATATACATGGAGGAGGTTTAATATCCTGACCTAGTGAGATATACATGGAGGAGGTTTAATATCCTGACCTAGTGAGATATACATGGAGGAGGTTTAATACCTGACCTAGTGAGATATACATGGAGGAGGTTTAATATCCTGACCTAGTGAGATATACATGGAGGAGGTTTAATATCCTGACCTAGTGAGATATACATGGAGGAGGTTTAATATCCTGACCTAGTGAGATATACATGGAGGAGGTTTAATATCCTGACCTAGTGAGATATACATGGAGGAGGTTTAATATCCTGACCTAGTGAGATATACATGGAGGAGGTTTAATATCCTGACCTAGTGAGATATACATGGAGGAGGTTTAATATCCTGACCTAGTGAGATATACATGGAGGAGGTTTAATATCCTGACCTAGTGAGATATACATGGAGGAGGTTTAATATCCTGACCTAGTGAGATATACATGGAGGAGGTTTAATATCCTGACCTAGTGAGATATACATGGAGGAGGTTTAATATCCTGACCTAGTGAGATATACATGGAGGAGGTTTAATATCCTGACCTAGTGAGATATACATGGAGGTTTAATATCCTGACCTAGTGAGATATACATGGAGGAGGTTTAATATCCTGACCTAGTGAGATATACATGGAGGTTTAATATCCTGACCTAGTGAGATATACATGGAGGTTTAATATCCTGACCTAGTGAGATATACATGGAGGAGGTTTAATATCCTGACCTAGTGAGATGTACATGGAGGAGGTTTAATATCCTGACCTAGTGAGATATACATGGAGGAGGTTTAATATCCTGACCTAGTGAGATATACATGGAGGAGGTTTAATATCCTGACCTAGTGAGATATACATGGAGGAGGTTTAACACCCTGACCTAGTGAGATATACATGGAGGTTTAATATCCTGACCTAGTGAGATATACATGGAGGAGGTTTAACACCCTGACCTAGTGAGATATACATGGAGGTTTAATATCCTGACCTAGTGAGATATACATGGAGGAGGTTTAATATCCTGACCTAGTGAGATATACATGGAGGTTTAACACCCTGACCTAGTGAGATATACATGGAGGTTTAATATCCTGACCTAGTGAGATATACATGGAGGAGGTTTACTATCCTGACCTAGTGAGATATACATGGAGGAGGTTTAACACCCTGACCTAGTGAGATATACATGGAGGAGGTTTAATATCCTGACCTAGTGAGATATACATAGAGGAGTTTAATACCCTGACCTAGTGAGATATACATGGAGGAGGTTTAATACCCTGACCTAGTGAGATATACATGGAGGTTTAATACCCTGACCTAGTGAGATATACATGGAGGAGGTTTAATACCTGACCTAGTGAGATATACATGGAGGTTTAATACCCTGACCTAGTGAGATATACATGGAGGAGGTTTAATATCCTGACCTAGTGAGATATACATGGAGGAGGTTTAATATCCTGACCTAGTGAGATATACATGGAGGAGGTTTAATATCCTGACCTAGTGAGCTTTACATGGAGGAGGTTTTAATATCCTGACCTAGTGAGATATACATGGAGGAGATTTAATATCCTGACCTAGTGATATATACATGGA
>NC_068450.1:3170636-3229152 GCF_023373465.1 Oncorhynchus keta | reverse complement strand
TAGCTACTCTGTAATAATATAATAGAGACAGCAGATCTAGCTTTTCTGTCATAATACAATAGAGAAAGTAGATCTAGCTGGTCTATCATACTACAATAGAGACTGAAGATCCAGGTAGTCTGTAATAATATAATAGAGACAGAAGATCAAGCTGGTCTCTCATAATACAATAGAGACAGAAGATCTAGCTGGTCTGGCATAATATAATAGAGACAGTACATCGAGCTGGTCTGTCATAATATAATAGAGACAGTAGTTATAGCTGTTCTGACAATATAATAGAGACAGAGACAGTAGATCTAGCTGGTATGTCATAATATAATAGAGACAGTAGATCTAGCTGGTATGTCATACTATAATATAGATCTTAGTTCTAGCTGGTCTGTCATAATATAATAGAGACAGTAGATCTAGCTGGTATGTCATAATACAATGGAGACAGTAGATCTAGCTGGTATTTATAATATAATAGAGACAGTAGATCTAGCTAGTCTGTAATAATACAATAGAGACCGTAGATCTAGCTGGTCTATCATACTACAATAGAGACTGAAGATCCAGGAAGTCTGTCGTATTATAATAGAGACAGTAGATCTAGGCGGTATGTCATAATATAATAGAGACAGTAGATCTAGCTGGTATGTCATAATATAATATAGACCTTAGTTCTAGCTGGTCTGTCATAATACAATAGAGACAGCAGATATAGCTTTTCTGTCATAATATAATAGAGACAGTAGATCTAGCTGGTCCGTCATAATACAATAGAGACAGAAGATCTAGCTGTTCTGACATAATATAATAGAGACAGTAGATCTTGCTGGTCTGTCATAATATAATAGAGACAGTAGATCTAGCTGGTCTGTCATAATATAATAGAGACAGTACATCTAGCTGGTATGTCATAATATAATAGAGACAGTAGATCTAGCTTTTCTGTCATAATACAATAGAGAAAGTAGATCTAGCTGGTCTATCATACTACAATAGAGACTGAAGATCTAGCTGTTCTGACATAATATAATAGAGACAGTAGATCTTGCTGGTCTGTCATAATATAATAGAGACAGTAGATCTAGCTGGTCTGTCATAATATAATAGAGACAGTACATCTAGCTGGCCTGTCATAATATATTAGAGACAGCAGATCTAGTTGGTCTGTCATAATATAATAGAAACAGCAGATCTAGCTGTTCTGTCATAATATAATAGAGACAGTATATCTAGCTGGTCTGTCAAAATACAATAGAGACAGTAGATCTAGCTACTCTGTAATAATATAATAGAGACAGCAGATCTAGCTTTTCTGTCATAATACAATAGAGACAGTAGATCTAGCTGGTCTATCATACTACAATAGAGACTGAAGATCCAGGTAGTCTGTAATAATATAATAGAGACAGAAGATCAAGCTGGTCTCTCATAATACAATAGAGACAGAAGATCTAGCTGGTCTGGCATAATATAATAGAGACAGTACATCTAGCTGGTCTGTCATAATATAATAGAGACAGTAGATCTAGCTGGTCTGTCATAATATAATAGAGACAGTAGATCTAGCTGGTCTGTCATAATATAATAGAGACAGAGACAGTAGATCTAGCTGGTATGTCATAATATAATAGAGACAGTAGATCTAGCTGGTATGTCATAATATAATATAGACCTTAGTTCTAGCTGGTCTGTCATAATATAATAGAGACAGTACATCTAGCTGGTATGTCATAATATAATAGAGACAGTAGATCTAGCTGGTCTGTCATAATATAATAGAGACAGTAGATCTAGCTGGTATGTCATAATATAATATAGACCTTAGTTCTAGCTGGTCCGTCATAATACAATAGAGACAGAAGATCTAGCTGTTCTGACATAATATAATAGAGACAGTAGATCTAGCTGGTATGTCATAATACAATAGAGACTGTAGATCCAGCTAGTCTTTAATAATGTAATAGAGACAGTAGATCAAGCTGGTCTCTCATAATACAATAGAGACAGTAGATCAAGTTGGTCCCTCATAATACAATAGAGACAGAAGATCTAGCTGGTCTGACATAATATAATAGAGACAGTAGATCTTGCTGGTCTGTCATAATATAATAGAGACAGTACATCTAGCTGGTATGTCATAATATAACAGAGACAGTAGATCTAGCTGGTCTGTCATAATATAATAGAGACAGTACATCTAGCTGGTATGTCATAATATAACAGAGACAGTAGATCTAGCTGGTCTGTCATAATATAATAGAGACAGTACATCTTGCTGGTATGTCATAATATAATAGAGACAGTAGATCTAGCTGGTCTGTCATAATATAATAGAGACAGTAGATCTAGCTGGTCTGTCATAATTTAATAGAGACAGTAGGTCTAGCTGGTCTGTCATAATACAATGGAGACAGTAGATCTAGCTGGTCTGTGATAATATAATAGAGACATGGAGACAGTAGATCTAGCTGGTCTGTCATGTTATAATAGAGACAGTAGATCTAGCTGGTCTATCGTGTTATAATAGAGACAGTAGATCTAGCTGGTCTCTCATAATATAATAGAGACATAGAGACAGTAGATCTAGCTGGTCTTTCACATTATAATAGAGACAGTAGATCCAACTGGTCTATTATATTATCATAGAGACAGTAGATCTAGCTGGTCTGTCATATTACAATAGAGACAGTAGATCTAGCTGGTCTGTCATAATATAATAGAGACAGTAGATCTAGCTGGTCTGTCATAATATAATAGAGACAGTAGATCTAGCTGGTCTGTCATAATATAATAGAGACAGTAGATCTAGCTGGTCTGTCATATTATAATAGAGACAGTAGATCCAACTGGTCTATTATATTATCATAGAGACAGTAGATCTAGCTGGTCTGTCATGTTATAATAGAGACAGTAGATCTAGCTGGTCTGTCATATTATAATAGAGTCAGTAGATCTAGCTGGGCTGTCATAATATAATAGAGACAGTAGATCGAGCTGGTCTGTCATAATATAATAGAGACATAGAGACAGTAGATCTATCTGGTCTGTCATATTATAATAGAGACAGTAGATCCAACTGGTCTATTATATTATCATAGAGACAGTAGATCTAGCTGGTCTGTCATATTATAATAGAGACAGTAGATCCAACTGGTCTATTATATTATCATAGAGACAGTAGATCTAGCTGGTCTGTCATAATATAATAGAGACATAGAGACAGCTGGTCTGTCAGATCTAGCTGGTCTGTCATATTATAATAGAGACAGTAGATCCAACTGGTCTATTATATTATCATAGAGACAGTAGATCTAGCTGGTCTGTCATGTTATAATAGAGACAGTAGATCTAGCTGGTCGATCGTGTAATATTAGAGACAGTAGATCTAGCTGGTCTCTCATAATATAATAGAGACATAGAGACAGTAGATCTAGCTGGTCTGTCATAATATAATATAGACCTTAGTTCTAGCTGGTCTGTCATAATACAATAGAGACAGCAGATATAGCTTTTCTGTCATAATATAATAGAGACAATAGATCTAGCTGGTCTGTCATAATACAATAGAGACAGTAGATCTAGCTGGTATTTATAATACACTAGAGACTGTAGATCCAGCTAGTCTTTAATAATGTAATAGAGACAGTAGATCAAGCTGGTCTCTCATAATACAATAGAGACAGAAGATCTAGCTGGTCTGACATAATATAATAAAGACAGTAGATCTTGCTGGTCTGTCATAATATAATAGAGACAGTAGATCTAGCTGGTCTGTCATAATATAATAGAGACAGTAGATCTAGCTGGTCTGTCATAATATAATAGAGACAGTAGATCTAGCTGGTCTGTCATAATATAATAGAGACAGTAGATCTAGCTGGTCTGTCATAATATAATAGAGACAGTAGATCTAGCTGGTCTGTCATAATATAATAGAGACAGTAGATCTTGCTGGTATGTCATAATATAATAGAGACAGTAGATCTAGCTGGTCTGTCATAATATAATAGAGACAGTAGATCTAGCTGGTCTGTCATAATTTAATAGAGACATGGAGACAGTAGGTCTAGCTGGTCTGTCATAATACAATGGAGACAGTAGATCTAGCTGGTCTGTGATAATATAATAGAGACATGGAGACAGTAGATCTAGCTGGTCTGTCATATTATCATAGAGACAGTAGATCTAGCTGGTCTGTCATGTTATAATAGAGACAGTAGATCTAGCTGGTCTATCGTGTTATAATAGAGACAGTAGATCTAGCTGGTCTGTCATAATATAATAGAGACAGTACATCTTGCTGGTATGTCATAATATAATAGAGACAGTAGATCTAGCTGGTCTGTCATAATATAATAGAGACAGTAGATCTAGCTCGTCTGTCATATTACAATAGAGACAGTAGATCTAGCTGGTCTGTCATAATATACTATAGACCTTAGTTCTAGCTGGTCTGTCATAATACAATAGAGACAGCAGATATAGCTTTTCTGTCATAATATAATAGAGACAGTAGGTCTAGCTGGTCTGTCATATTATAATAGAGACAGTAGATCCAACTGGTCTATTATATTATCATAGAGACAGTAGATCTAGCTGGTCTGTCATATTATAATAGAGACAGTAGATCTAGCTGGTCTGTGATATTATAATAGAGACAGTAGATCTAGCTGGGCTGTCATAATATAATAGAGACAGTAGATCTAGCTGGTCTGTCATAATATAATAGAGACATAGAGACAGTAGATCTAGCTGGTCTGTCATATTATAATAGAGACAGTAGATCCAACTGGTCTATTATATTATCATAGAGACAGTAGATCTAGCTGGTCTGTGATATTATAATAGAGTCAGTAGATCCAGCTGGGCTGTCATAATATAATAGAGACAGTAGATCTAGCTGGTCTGTCATAATATAATAAAGACATAGAGACAGTAGATCTAGCTGATCTGTCATATTATAATAGAGACAGTAGATCCAACTGGTCTATTATATTATCATAGAGACAGTAGATCTAGCTGGTCTGTCATGTTATAATAGAGACAGTAGATCTAGCTGGTCGATCGTGTAATATTAGAGACAGTAGATCTAGCTGGTCTCTCATAATATAATAGAGACCTTAGTTCTAGCTGGTCTGTCATAATACAATAGAGACAGCAGATATAGCTTTTCTGTCATAATATAATAGAGACAATAGATCTAGCTGGTCTGTCATAATACAATAGAGACAGTAGATCTAGCTGGTATTTATAATACACTAGAGACTGTAGATCCAGCTAGTCTTTAATAATGTAATAGAGACAGTAGATAATAATAATATAATAATAATATATGCCATTTAGCTGACGCTTTTATCCAAAGCGACTTACAGTCATGTGTGCATACATTCTATGTATGGGTGGTCCCGGGAAACGAACCCACTACCCTGGCGTTACAAGCGCCATGCTCTACCAACTGAGCCACAGAAGGACCACCAGATCAAGCTGGTCTCTCATAATACAATAGAGACAGTAGATCAAGTTGGTCTCTCATAATACAATAGAGACAGAAGATCTAGCTGGTCTGTCATAATATAATAGAGACAGTAGATCTAGCTGGTATGCCATAATATAATAGAGACAGTAGTTATAGCTGGTCTGTCATAATATAATAGAGACAGCAGATATAGCTTTCTGTCATAATATAATAGAGACAGTAGATCTAGCTGGTCTGTCATAATATAATAGAGACAGCAGATATAGCTTTTCTGTCATAATATAATAGAGACAGTAGATCTAGCTGGTCTGTCATAATACAATAGAGACAGTAGATCTAGCTGGTATGTCATAATACAATAGAGACTGTAGATCCAGCTAGTCTTTAATAATGTAATAGAGACAGTAGATCAAGCTGGTCTGTCATAATATAATAGAGACAGTAGATCTAGCTGGTCTGTCATAATATAATAGAGACAGTACATCTAGCTAGTCTGTAATAATATAATAGAGACAGTAGATCTAGCTGGTCTGTCAAAATACAATAGAGACAGTAGATCTAGCTAGTCTGTAATAATATAATAGAGACAGTAGATCTAGCTGGCCTGTCATAATATAATAGAGACAGTACATCTAGCTGGTCTGTCATAATATAATATAGACCTTAGTTCTAGCTGGTCCGTCATAATAGACACCTATGCAAATGGCGGGTGGAAGACAGGGTAGTGCGGCAGGTTCTCATTCGAATGCTGTAATTTTATCTAAACCATCAGGTGTATGCCGATCCCAGTTAAGTAACTCATGCAAAGAGTTAAAGCGCAATAATGCGTTTTATCTCCAGTACTTTGCCATGATTGTCAGTTATGTAGCTGCTCTACTGATAATCTCAGTGTGTCCTTGCTGGGATGACACAATCAGTCTACTACCTGAGAATATCAACACCAAACACATTGGTTCACTGTTCCACGGGAGCGGACAGTACACAGCATACCATAATGTTCTGAATAATGGCCAAGTCTACCTCGCTCCCTATTCCACTGAACCGCTTAGGCATAACAAACACAAGTCCAACATTTATCGGAAACTGTTAAACTACCTGTTCACTACCCTCCTGCTCTCCGGGGATGTACAACTCAATCCTGGGCCCAATATCACCGAGCCAGTGATACGCACCGGAGTGGAGAGCGGTGGAAGGCCTCTCCACTGGTCGTCGCCGCTGTGGAGGTGGGTGAGTGCTATGGTCCTATGGTTTCTCTCGACTCACCCGGCTCCAGGATAGATTTTGACTCTTCAAACATACCAGAGTCGCTATATGCGATCCCTGACTCTGCTTCTGGTACCCAAGCTATTTTAATTAGTTCCCTGCATCCAGTGCAGGCGGGAGGGATTGTTAATTGCGCCACCGAACTGCCCCTAATCAAAACGAAACAAAACGGCCTAAACCCAGCCGTCAGAAAACATTGACATTTTAACTTTTTTCAATGTGTCAATCACTCTCGAGTCATCTGGGACCCACGAGCTAAGCCCAAGGGACTACTAGGGGGGCACTTGAACATTCGTAGTGTCATTCCAAAAAGTGATCAAATTCAACATCTACTCACAGACTCCAACCTTGACTTTCTCTGCCTCTCAGAGACATGGCTCCATAAACACTCTCCATATGCTGCTTTGATTGTGCCTGGCTACAATGTCTTCAGGAGAGACAGGATTGAAGGAAGAGGAGGGGGTGTGATGATTTACATTAAAGAACATATCCGATGTAAACAAATTGAGTGGTCATGTGATAATGAACTAGAATGTATCGGCCTGAACGTTACACTGTCTCCCCAAATGTCTTTTACCCTCATTGGAATGTATAGGCCACCTTCCACCAAAAGTGTGTTTTTTGATCAGTTTAATACCATGCTTAGAGAATGTGATTTTGGGAAAGAGGTCATCTTAATGGGAGATTTTAACATTAATTATGAAGACAAGTGTTGTAGGAAAACCCTCAAACGGATCACTAATACCTTTGACCTTACACAGCTAGTTAAAGGGCCAACCAGGGTGACTTGTTGCTCTAAAACACAGATTGATTTGGTGTTCAGTAATAAACCAGAGAGAGTGACTAAATCATTCAATATGGTTACTGGGCTGTCTGATCATAATCTGACACTTATAGCCAGAAAGCTGTCTAAGAGCAGGTTTAACCTCTCTACTGTTAGAAAGACGGATCAACTCAGAATACCTAAGAGTGAATTTAACTATTTTGAAAAAGCAATTAAGGGAATAAACTGGAATGATCTCTTGTCCTATACAGACGTGGAAGCTGATAGTCAGGTTTTTCTATCCACAATCCAGACTACAATAAATGGCTTCGTAAAGAAAATCAAATCCAAACCTGGCCAAAAGAGCACTCTTCTTTGGCTAAATGGAGAAATCTGGAAATTGATGAAAGAACGAGATTATGCTCTAAAAACAGCCCTAAAATCTAAATTAGAGCATTACAGACGTAGGTTTACCATGTTGAGAAATAAGGTGATAAAAGAAATCAGACAGGCCAAGGCAAACTTTTTTATTAACATAATTGGTGAAGCAAAGGGAAATTCTAAATTGATATGGGAGAATCTAAAAAAGTTAACAGGGAAAGACCATAGTAACACTGCAAAAAGACTAGAAATCATGGTGAATAACAATCTAACACAGGATGCAGTTGAAATAGCAACAGCCTTCAATTCCTACTTTATTGACTCTGTCAGGTTACTGACACAGAACCCCTCCACTGATTTCTTGGGCTCAGTGCTAGTGAATGACACTCAACCTGTCTTCATCATAAGGGAGGTTTCTGAGTCAAAGGTGAACAAGGTGATTAGCTCACTAAAGAACTCTAAAGCCAAAGATGTGTTTGGGATGGACTCTACCTTTCTTAAAAACTACAAAGAGTCACTCATTGGCCCCATTACTAAGGTCACCAACACATCTATTGGTCTCGGTGTGTTTCCAAGGGTATGGAAGTCGGCCATAATAACGGCCATCTTTAAATCAGGCGACCCTGCTGGCGTGAGTAACTACAGGCCCATTAGTATACTACCTGTGGTGTCAAAGGTTGTTGAAAAGTGTGTAGCAGAACAACTGATTGCCCACCTCAACAACAGCCCTTTCACATTACACTCCATGCAGTTTGGCTTCAGAGCGAAACACTCCACAGAAACGGCCAACTGCTTTCTTCTGGAAAATGTGAAGTCCAAGATGGACAAAGGGGGTGCTGTTGGGGCTGTGTTTCTGGACCTAAGGAAGGCTTTTGATACTGTTAACCATGAGATTCTCATCACAAAATTGTCCAAATTCAACTTTTCCCCTGATGCCTTGAGATGGATGAAATCATACCTTGAAGGCAGAACTCAGTGTGTCAGAGTGAGCAATGAGCTGTCGCCCACTCGTAGCTATGATGTGGGCGTGCCCCAAGGGTCAGTACTGGGGCCCCTCCTGTTCAGCATGTACATTAATGATCTGCCTTCTGTCTGTACTGGGTCTGAAGTTCAAATGTATGCAGATGATACAGTGATATATGTGCATGCAAAGAGCAAACAACAAGCTGCACAAGAACTCACTACTGTAATGGTCCAGGTTACAAAGTGGCTCTGTGACTCGTGTTTGCATCTCAATGTGAAAAAAACTGTTTGCATGTTCTTCACAAAGAGGGCAACAGATGCTACTGAGCCAGATGTCTATGTGTCAGGGAGAAGCTCCAGGTGGTATCCGATTTTAAGTACCTTGGCATCATACTTGATTCCAACCTCTCTTTTAAAAAGCATGTGAAAAAGGTAATTCAAATAACTAAATTCAATCTAGCTAATTTCCGATTTATACGAAATTGTTTGACTACAGAGGTAGCAAAACTGTACTTCAAATCTATGATACTCCCCACTTAACATACTGCTTGACTAGTTGGGCCCAAGCTTGCTGTACAACATTAAAACCTATTCAGTCTGTCTACAAACAGGCTCTCAAAGTGCTTGATAGGAAGCCCAATAGCCATCATCATTGTCACATCCTTAGAAAACATGAGCTCTTGAGTTGGGAAAATCTTGTGCAATACACCGACGCATGTCTTGTATTCAAGATCCTTAATGGCCTGGCTCCCCTCCACTCAATATTTTTGTTAAACAGAAAACCCAGACATATGGCAGCAGATCCACAAGGTCTGCCATGAGAGGTGACTGTATAGTTCCCCTAAGGAAAAGCACCTTTAGTAAATCTGCATTCTCTGTGAGAGCTTCCCATGTCTGGAATACACTGCCATCAGACACACATAACTGCACCACATATCACACTTTCACAAAATGCTTGAAGACATGGCTAAAGGTCAATCAGATTTGTGAACATGGTCCCTAGCTGTGTGTTGCTGCTTTCCATGTTGTCTGTAGCTTGTGAGGTATGGAAACACTTTGTTGCTTTTATGAATTTTGTCTTGCTGCTTTTTGTTCTATGTTGCTCTGTCTGTATGCTATGTCTTGCTTGTCCTATGTTGCTATGTTGCTATGTCTATGGTGCTATTGTCTATATTGTAATTGTTTTTAATAACCTGCCCAGGGACTGCGGTTGAAAATTAGCCGGCTGGCTAAAACCGGCACTTTTACTGAAACGTTGATTAATGTGCACTGTCCCTGTAAAAATAAAATAAACTAAACTAAACTAAACTAGATCTAGCTAGTCTGTAATAATATAATAGAGACAGCAGATCTAGCTTTACTGTCATAATACAAATAGAGACTGAAGATCCAGGTAGTCTGTAATAATACAATAGAGACAGAAGATCTAGCTGGTCTGACAGAATATAATAGAGAGAGTAGATCGAGCTGGTCTGTCATATTATAATAGAGACAGTAGATCTAGCTGGTCTGTCATAATATAATAGAGACAGTACATCTAGCTGGTATGTGTCACGTTCTGACCTTTATTTCCTGTGTTTTGTATTTAGTTAGTATGGTCAGGGCGTGAGTTGGGTGGGCAGTCTATGTTTGTTTTTCTAGGTTTTGGGAATTTCTATGTTTCGGCCTAGTATGGTTCTCAATCAGAGGCAGGTGTCATTGGTTGTCTCTGATTGAGAATCATACTTAGGTAGCCTGGGTTTCACTGTGTGTTTGTGGGTGATTGTTCCTGTCTCTGTGTTTGCACCAGATAGGACTGTTTTGAGTTTTCACATTTCTGTTTTTTTGTAGTCAGTTGTTCATGTGTACATTAACGCATTAAAAAGAGCCATGGACAATTACCACGCCGCGTATTGGTCCTCTGATCCGTTTCGCCTCTCCTCTTCGGAAGAAGAGGAGGAAATTCATTACAGTATGTCATAATATAACAGAGACATTAGATCTGGCTGGTCTGTCATAATATAATATAGACCTTAGTTATGGCTGGTCTGTCATAATACAATAGAGACAGCAGATCTAGCTGGTATGTCATAATATAATAGAGACAGTAGATCTAGCTGGTCTGTCATAATATAATCGAGACAGAGACAGTAGATCTAGCTTTTCTGTCATAATATGATAGAGACAGTAGATCTAGCTGGTCTGTCATAATACAATAGAGACAGTAGATCCCGCTGGTCTCTCATAATACAATAGAGACAGTAGATCAAGTTGGTCTCTCATAATACAATAGAGACAGAAGATCTAGCTGGTCTGACATAATATAATAGACACAGTAGATCTTGCTGGTCTGTCATAATATAATAGAGACAGTAGACCTAGCTGGTCTGTCATAATATAATAGAGACAGTACATCTAGCTGGTATGTCATAATATAATAGAGACAGTAGATCTAGCTGGTCTGCCATAATATAATCGAGACAGCGACAGTATATCTAGCAGTTCTGACGTAATATAATAGAGACAGTAGATCTAGCTGGTCTGTCATAATATCATAGAGACAGTAGATCTAGCTGGTCTGTCATAATATAATAGAGACCGTATATCTAGCTGGTCTGTCATAATATAATAGAGACAGTATATCTAGCTGGTCTGTCAAAATACAATAGAGACAGTAGATCTAGCGAGTCTGTAATAATATAATAGAGACAGCAGATCTAGCGTTTCTGTCATAATACAATAGAGACCGTAGATCTAGCTTGTCTATCATACTACAATAGAGACTGAAGGTCCAGGAAGTCTGTAATAATACAATAGAGACAGAAGATCTAGCTGGTCTGACATAATATAATAGAGACAGTACATCGAGCTGGTCTGTCATATTATAATAGAGACAGCAGATTTATCTGGTCTGTCATATTATAATAGAGACAGTAGATCTAGCTGGTCTGTCATATTATAATAGAGACAGTAGATCTAGCTAGTCTGTCATAATATAATAGAGACAGTAGATCTAGCTGGTCTGTCATAATATAATAGAGACAGTACATCTAGCTGGTATGTCATAATATATCAGAGACAGTAGATCTAGCTGGTCTGTCATAATATAATAGAGACAGTACATCTAGTTGGTATGTCATAATATAATAGAGACAGTAGATCTAGCTGGTATGCCATATTATAATAGAGACAGTAGTTATAGCTGGTCTGTCATAATATAATAGAGACAGCAGATATAGCTTTTCTGTCATAATATAATAGAGACAGTAGATCTAACTGGTCTGTCATAATACAATAGAGACAGTAGATCTAGCTGGTATGTCATAATACAATAGAGACTGTAGATCCAGTTAGTCTTTAATAATGTAATAGAGACAGTAGATCAAGCTGGTCTCTCATAATACAATAGAGACAGTAGATCAAGTTGGTCTCTCATAATACAATAGAGACAGAAGATCTAGCTGGTCTGTCATAATACAATAGAGACAGTAGATCTAGCTGGTATGTCATAATACAATAGAGACTGTAGATCCAGCTAGTCTTTAATAATGTAATAGAGACAGTAGATCAAGCTGGTCTCTCATAATACAATAGAGACAGTAGATCAAGTTGGTCTCTCATAATACAATAGAGACAGAAGATCTAGCTGGTCTGACATAATATAATAGAGACAGTAGATCTTGCTGGTCTGTCATAATATAATAGAGACAGTAGATCTAGCTGGTATGTCATAATATAATAGAGACAGTAGATCTAGCTGGTCTGTCATAATATAATCGAGACAGAGACAGTAGATCTAGCTGGTCTGTCATAATATAATAGAGACAGCAGATATAGCTTTTCTGTCATAATATAATAGAGACAGTAGATCTAGATGGTCTGTCATAATACAATAGAGACAGTAGATCTAGCTGGTATGTCATAATACAATAGAGACTGTAGATCCAGCTAGTCTTTAATAATGTAATAGAGACAGTAGATCAAGCTGGTCTCTCATTATACAATAGAGACAGTAGATCAAATTGGTCTCTCATAATATAATAGACACAGTAGATCTAGCTGGTCTGTCATAATATAATCGAGACAGAGACAGTAGATCTAGCTGGTATGTCATAATATAATAGAGACAGCTGATCTAGCTGGTCTGTCATAATATAATAGAGACAGCAGATCTAGTTGGTCTGTCATAATATAATAGAAACAGCAGATCTAGCTGGTCCGTCATAATACAATAGAGACAGAAGATCTAGCTGTTCTGACATAATATAATAGAGACAGTAGATCTAGCGGGTCTGTCATAATATAATAGAGACCGTAGATCTAGCTGGTCTGTCATAATATAATAGAGACAGCAGATCTAGTTGGTCTGTCATAATATTATAGAGACAGCAGATCTAGCTTTTCTGTCATAATATAATAGAGACAGTAGATCTAGCTGGTCTGTCATAATATAATAGAGACAGCAGATATAGCTTTTCTGTCATAATATAATAGAGACAGTAGATCTAGATGGTCTGTCATAATACAATAGAGACAGTAGATCTAGCTGGTATGTCATAATACAATAGAGACTGTAGATCCAGCTAGTCTTTAATAATGTAATAGAGACAGTAGATCAAGCTGGTCTCTCATTATACAATAGAGACAGTAGATCAAGTTGGTCTCTCATAATATAATAGACACAGTAGATCTAGCTGGTCTGTCATAATATAATCGAGACAGAGACAGTAGATCTAGCTGGTATGTCATAATATAATAGAGACAGCTGATCTAGCTGGTCTGTCATAATATAATAGAGACAGCAGATCTAGTTGGTCTGTCATAATATAATAGAAACAGCAGATCTAGCTGGTCCGTCATAATACAATAGAGACAGAAGATCTAGCTGTTCTGACATAATATAATAGAGACAGTAGATCTAGCGGGTCTGTCATAATATAATAGAGACCGTATATCTAGCTGGTCTGTCATAATATAATAGAGACAGCAGATCTAGTTGGTCTGTCATAATATTATAGAGACAGCAGATCTAGCTTTTCTGTCATAATATAATAGAGACAGTAGATCTAGCTGGTCTGTCATAATACAATAGAGACAGTAGATCTAGCTGGTATGTCATAATACAATAGAGACTGTAGATCCAGCTAGTCTTTAATAATGTAATAGAGACAGTAGATCAAGCTGGTCTCTCATAATACAATAGAGACAGTAGATGAAGTTGGTCTCTCATAATACAATAGAGACAGTAGATCTTGCTGGTCTGTCATAATATAATAGAGACAGTAGATCTAGCTGGTCTGTCATAATATAATAGAGACAGTACATCTAGCTGGTAGGTCATAATATAATAGAGACAGTAGATCTAGCTGGTCTGTCATAATATAATCGAGACAGAGACAGTAGATCTAGCTGGTATGTCATAATATAATAGAGACGGTAGATCTAGCTGGTATGTCATAATATAACAGAGACAGTAGATCTCGCTGGTCTTTCATAATATAATATAGACCTTAGTTCTAGCTGGTCTGTCATAATACAATAGAGACAGTAGATCTAGCTGGTCTGTCATAATACAATAGAGACAGTAGATCTCGCTGGTCTCTCATAATACAATAGAGACAGTAGATCAAGGTGGTCTCTCAGAATACAATAGAGACAGAAGATCTAGCTGGTCTGACATAATATAATAGAGACAGTAGATCTTGCTGGTCTGTCATAATATAATAGAGACAGTAGATCTAGCTGGTCTGTCATAATATAATAGAAACAGCAGATCTAGCTGTTCTGTCATAATATAATAGAGACAGTAGATCTAGCTGGTCTGTCATAATATAATAGATACAGATGACAGTAGATCTAGCTGGTATGTCATAATATAATAGAGACAGTAGATCTAGCTGGTATGTCATAATATAATATAGACCTTAGTATAGACCACACTCCCCAGCACTCGTATTGCCAATGTCCAGTCTCTTGACAACAAGGTTGACGAAATCAGAGCAAGGGTGGCATTCCAGAGGGACATCAGAGACTGCAACGTTCTCTGCTTCACGGAAACATGGCTTACTGGAGAGACGCTATCCGATGCGGTGCAGCCAACGGGTTTCTCCATGCATCGCGCCGACAGAAACAAACATCTTTCTGGTAAGAAGAGTGGCGGGGGCGTATGCCTCATGACTAACGAGACATGGTGTGATGAAGGAAACATACAGGAACTCAAATCCTTCTGTTCACCTGATTTAGAATTCCTCACAATCAAATGTAGACCGCATTATCTTCCAAGAGAATTCTCAATTCGATTATAATCACAGCCGTATACATCCCCCCCCAAGCAGACACATCGATGGCTCTGAACAAACTTTATTTAACTCTTTGCAAACTGGAAACCATTTATCCGGAGGCTGTATTCATTGTAGCTGGGGATTTTAACAAAGCTAATCTGAAAACAAGACTCCCTAAATTTTATCAGCATATCGATTGCGCAACCAGGGGTGGTAAAACCTTGGATCATTGTTACTCTAACTTCCGCGACGCATATAAGGCCCTGCCCCGCCCCCCTTTCGGAAAAGCTGACCACGACTCCATTTTGCTGATCCCTGCCTACAGGCAGAAACTAAAACAAGAGGCTCCCACGCTGAGGTCTGTCCAACGCTGGTCCGACCAAGCTGACTCCACACTCCAAGACTGCTTCCGTCACGTGGACTGGGATATGTTTCGTATTGCGTCAGATAAAAATATTGACGAATAAGCTGATTCGGTGTGCGAGTTCATTAGAACGTGCGTCGAAGATGTCGTTCCCATAGCAACGATAAAAACATTCCCTAACCAGAAACCGTGGATTGATGGCAGCATTCGCGTGAAACTGAAAGCGCGAACCACTGCTTTTAATCAGGGCAAGGTGTCTGGTAACATGTCCGAATATAAACAATGCAGCTATTCCCTCCGCAAGGCTATTAAACAAGCTAAGCGTCAGTACAGAGACAAAGTGGAATCTCAATTCAATGGCTCAGACACAAGAGGCATGTGGCAGGGTCTACAGTCAATCACGGACTATAAGAAGAAACCCAGCCCAGTCACGGACCAGGATGTCTTGCTCCCAGGCAGACTAAATAACTTTTTTGCCCGCTTTGAGGACAATACAGTGCCACTGACACGGCCTGCAACGAAAACATGCGGTCTCTCCTTCACTGCAGCCGAGGTGAGTAAGACATTTAAACGTGTTAACCCTCGCAAGGCTGCAGGCCCAGACGGCATCCCCAGCCGCGCCCTCAGAGCATGTGCAGACCAGCTGGCCGGTGTGTTTACGGACATATTCAATCAATCCCTATACCAGTCTGCTGTTCCCACATGCTTCAAGAGGGCCACCATTGTTCCTGTTCCCAAGAAAGCTAAGGTAACTGAGCTAAACGACGACCGCCCCGTAGCACTCACTTCCGTCATCATGAAGTGCTTTGAGAGACTAGTCAAGGACCATATCACCTCCACCCTACCTGACACCCTAGACCCACTCCAATTTGCTTACCGCCCAAATAGGTCCACAGACGATGCAATCTCAACCACACTGCACACTGCCCTAACCCACCTGGACAAGAGGAATACCTATGTGAGAATGCTGTTCATCGACTACAGCTCGGCATTCAACACCATATTACCCTCCAAGCTCGTCATCAAGCTCGAGACCCTGGGTCTCGACCCCGCCCTGTGCAACTGGGTACTGGACTTCCTGACGGGCCGCCCCCAGGTGGTGAGGGTAGGCAACAACATCTCTTCCCCGCTGATCCTCAACACACGGACGACACAACAGTGGTAGGCTTGATTACCAACAACGACGAGACGGCCTACAGGGAGGAGGTGAGGGCCCTCGGAGTGTGGTGTCAGGAAAATAACCTCACACTCAACGTCAACAAAACTAAGGGGATGATTGTGGACTTCAGGAAACAGCAGAGGGAACACCCCCCTATCCACATCGATGGAACAGTAGTGGAGAGGGTAGCAAGTTTTAAGTTCCTCGGCATACACATCACAGACAAACTGAATTGGTCCACTCACACTGACAGCGTCGTGAAGAAGGCGCAGCAGCACCTCTTCAACCTCAGGAGGCTGAAGAAATTCGGCTTGTCACCAAAAGCACTCACAAACTTCTACAGATGCACAATCGAGAGCATCCTGGCGGGCTGTATCACCGCCTGGTACGGCAACTGCTCCGCCCTCAACCGTAAGGCTCTCCAGAGGGTAGTGAGGTCTGCACAACGCATCACCGGGGCAAACTACCTGCCCTCCAGGACACCTACACCACCCGATGTTACAGGAAGGCCATAAAGATCATCAAGGACATCAACCACCCGAACCACTGCCTGTTCACCCCGCTATCATCCAGAAGGCGAGGTCAGTACAGGTGCATCAAAGCTGGGACCGAGAGACTGAAAAACAGCTTCTATCTCAAGGCCATCAGACTTTTAAACAGCCACCACTAACATTGAGTGGCTGCTGCCAACACACTGTCATTGACACTGACCCAACTCCAGCCACTTTAATAATGGGAATTGATGGGAAATGATGTAAATATATCACTAGCCACTTTAAACAATGCTACCTTATATAATGTTACTTACCCTACATTATTCATCTCATATGCATACGTATATACTGTACTCTACATCATCGACTGCATCCTTATGTAATACATGTATCACTAGCCACTTTAACTATGCCACTTTGTTTACTTTGTCTACATACTCATCTCATATGTATATACTGTACTCGATACCATCTACTGTATGCTGCTCTGTACCATCACTCATTGATATATCCTTATGTACATATTCTTTATCCCCTTACACTGTGTATAAGACAGTAGTTTTGGAATTGTTAGTTAGATTACTTGTTGGTTATCACTGCATTGTCGGAACTAGAAGCACAAGCATTTCGCTACACTCGCATTAACATCTGCTAACCATGTGTATGTGACAAATACCATTTGATTTGATTTGATTTGATTTGATTTGTACATAGCAGGTCAGATTAATAAAGCTATCTAAATGTTATGTACATAGCAGGTCAGATTAATAAAGATATCTAAATGTTATGTACATAGCAGGTCAGATTAATAAAGCTATCTAAATGTTATGTACATAGCAGGTCAGATTAATAAATCTATCTAAATGTTATGTACATAGCAGGTCAGATTAATAAAGCTATCTAAATGTTATGTACATAGCAGGTCAGATTAATAAAGATATCTAAATGTTATGTACATAGCAGGTCAGATTAATAAAGCTATATAAATGTTATGTACATAGCAGGTCAGATTAATAAAGATATCTAAATGTTATGTACATAGCGGGTCAGATTAATAAAGATATCTAAATGTTATGTACATAGCAGGTCAGATTAATAAAGGTATCTAAACATTTACATTTACATTACATTTAAGTCATTTAGCAGACGCTCTTATCCAGAGCGATTTACAAATTGGTGCATTCACCTTATGACATCCAGTGGAACAGCCACTTTACAATAGTGCATCTAAATCTTTTAGGGGGGGTGAGAAGGATTACTTATCCTATCCTAGGTATTCCTTAAAGAGGTGGGGTTTCAGGTGTCTCCGGAAGGTGGTGATTGACTCCACTGTCCTGGCGTCGTGAGGGAGTTTGTTCCACCGTTGGGGGGCCAAAGCAGCGAACAGTTTTGACTGGGCTGAGCGGGAACTGTACTTCCTCAGTGGTAGGGAGGCGAGCAGGCCAGAGGTGGATGAACGCAGTGCCCTTGTTTGGGTGTAGGGCCTGATCAGAGCCTGGAGGTACTGAGGTGCCGTTCCCCTCACAGCTCCGTAGGCAAGCACCATGGTCTTGTAGCGGATGCGAGCTTCAACTGGAAGCCAGTGGAGAGAGCGGAGGAGCGGGGTGACGTGAGAGAACTTGGGAAGGTTGAACACCAGACGGGCTGCGGCGTTCTGGATGAGTTGTAGGGGTTTAATGGCACAGGCAGGGAGCCCAGCCAACAGCGAGTTGCAGTAATCCAGACGGGAGATGACAAGTGCCTGAATTAGGACCTGCGCCGCTTCCTGTGTGAGGCAGGGTCGTACTCTGCGGATGTTGTAGAGCATGAACCTTCTGGTCCTTCTGTAGCTCAGTTGGTAGAGCATGGCGCTTGTAACGCCAGGGTAGTGGGTTCGATTCCCGGGACCACCCATACGTAGAATGTATGCACACATGACTGTAAGTCGCTTTGGATAAAAGCGTCCGCTAAATGGCATATTTTTTTTAATTTTTTTTTTTTTAGGAACGGGCCACCGCCTTGATGTTAGTTGAGAACGATAAAAAGCCAGATTAATAAAGATGTTATGTACATAGCAGGTCAGATTAATAAAGATATCTAAATGTTATGTACATAGCAGGACAGATTAATAAAGATATCTAAATGTTACGTACATAGCAGGTCAGATTAATAAAGATATCTAAATGTTATGTACATAACAGGTCAGATTAATAAAGATATCTAAATGTTACGTACATAGCAGGTCAGATTAATAAAGATATCTAAATGTTACGTACATAGCAGGTCAGATTAATAAAGATATCTAAATGTTATGTGCATAGCAGGTCAGATTAATAAAGATATCTAAATGTTACGTACATAGCAGGTCAGATTAATAAAGATATCTAAATGTTATGTACATAGCAGGTCAGATTAATAAAGATATCTAAATGTTATGTACATAGCAGGTCAGATTAATAAAGCTATCTAAATGTTATGTACATAGCAGGTCAGATTAATAAAGCTATATAAACGTTATTTACATAGCGGGTCAGATTAATAAAGCTATATAAATGTATATAGGACTAAGTACTCTATGGTTGTACACAACAGCTGTCTCACAGTATCGCCTCATTAACATCACACTGAACAACATGACCAATTTTGGAGTTTTACAACATTTTTAGACATCGAGTCACCCAAGAACTGTGAAGTCAGTGTAGAACAAGGGTGTCAAACTCATTCCTCGGAGGGCTTGGTGTCTGCAGGTTTCAAATCTTTCAATTAAGCACTAGACAACCATTTGTGGGGAGTTCCTTACTAAATAGTGACCTTATTTCATGAATCAAATACAAGGAAGGAGCGAAAACCCGCAGACACTCGGCCTTCCCTGTTATGAGTTTGACGCATGCTGTAGAACAGGAAGTGACAGTGTAAAAAAGGAAGTGACAGTGGAACAGAATATGACATGAAACAGGGTTTGGTAGGTTCCAAGAGGGTTCCACCTTCAAGAAAAGTCTGTGAATGTGTCAAAATAGGAAAGTGTTTTTTATTCTGGTCATTACCGCAATGGCGATAACTCATTTAGATTGTCCACTATTTGAATAAAGATGGATTGATTTATTACACAAAGATACACCAATGCCAATACCACATTCTGATGTTAATTAATTTAATATTTTCAAAGTGACACGGATGTAGAAGAACTGAACATGTGATGTTATAAAACGTGATGACCTGTGTCTTCTCCTTAAACCCTTGTTGGTTTGCTGTTCATTTAACTTGTCTCAAATCTTTGTTTTTAACGTTTCAGAGTGAACTATTTGAAACGTTTAAAAACAGTACTCATTTTGAATGCACCCCAAATCTTACTTCATACACCCAAGACTCATTTTCAAAGATGGTGGATAAATAAGATAGTTTACTCCCGTTTACCATTGAAAATAATTGTGAGCATTTATTTATGTCCTGTGAGCATGCTTTCCCTCATGAGCTCACGGTTCCTGCATTACAGCAGAGAAGAGGAAGAGAGGCCCAATTTAGCATGAAATCTGTGTGGAATCTCTCCCCCCACCAAGCAAGAAGTTTATGTTTGGAGGTCAATAAAAGTGTTTAATTTAACCAACAAAAAAATGAATGGCTTATTTGCTACGTGAGGTTTTTTTGATCGAATAGAAGTTTTGTAAGGCTTAAGTTTTTATGATTGTACTAATATAAGTAGGACACGTGACATCCCGGCAACTTTGAGAAAAAAAAACACTTTATATCGGAATTGTCTCGAGATGGCTATGCATATTCATGGTATATGAGGCTAGTAGCATAGCATTTAATACAGGTGGTTGACGTAAACAAGCCTCATCAAATACTGAAAACAAGCATTACAATAAGGAGATGCCCCACCCCAATCAGAAAAAAATCGGAAGTAGGGTGTCTCGCTTTCTTTGCAGTCTCTGCCCCTATCACGCCATTGGCTCTTGAGGCGGAAAATCGACCAATCGGAATGTTACAGAGAATCCTTCAATCCGTGGTCAGTCGATTGACGGAAGCGCCTCTGTGAAAGATGATTAAAATGTATCTAAAAGTTTTGTATTCGTTGTTGTTGATGTTGAGTTTCTATGGAATCCCTTCAACCGGACAGAAGAAAAAGGAGGTATTTTATTCTCAGCGCACGGTGTCATAATCATTACACTAGCTAGCAGGCTAACGTTAGCTCATGGGTCTAGGAGAGATAGGTTTAGCTAGCTAGCCATGAACTTTTAGGAAGGAACCGGTTACCTAGCTAGTTTGCATCGTCAGTATGCTTCATATATAAGTATCTAGCTCATTGAAATAACTAACACGTCACATATTGCCGTGTCTATCTTCTACATGGTCTCGAACTTTGACCCTTCCTGCAGCTATAATCCGCATCATTCCTAAACGTTGTTAGCACTTCCGGGTGAGGAAGGTGCCCTCTTTCGTCTCGAGCTAGGTAGATACACTAGAGACTTGTTCTCTGAGAGGGTGGACCAGTTGATGGACTGGGCTGGTATTAAGACCCTGATCTCTAACCCCTCTTCTCTCTCCTTCCAGACCCTGCTGTCTGAGTGGGTGGGCCGGTATAACACCCTGACCTGTAACCCCTAACCTCTTTGCCCTCTTCTCTCTCCCTCCAGACCCTGCTGTCTGAGTAGGTGGGCCAGCTGATGGACCAGGTCGCTATACGACTCTGACCTCTAACCCCTCTTCCCCTTTTCTCCCTCCAGACCCTGCTCTCTGAGAGGGGGGGCTAGTTGATGGACTGGGCTGGTATAAGACCCTAACCTCTCTTCTCTCTCCCTCCAGACCCTGCTGTCTGAGTGGGTGGGCCAGCTGATGGACCAGGTCGCTATACGACTCTGACCTCTAACCCCTTTTCTCCCTCCAGACCCTGCTCTCTGAGAAGGTGAGTCAGCTTATGGACTGGACAGGGAAGAGAGCTGTGATCCGTATGAACGGGGAGAAGTTTCGTCGCTTTGTGAAGGCTCCTCCCAGGAACTACTCTGTGGTCATCATGTTCACCGCCCTGCAGCCACAGAGACAGTGTGGCGTCTGCAAGTAACTTATCTACAAATTGTTACACCAGATAATGTGATTTAATCAAAGGTGTTTGGTATCCATTACTGGGAGTTACAGGGTGGGTACAGTTTGGTGTAGTGGAGGGAATTTTCTACCAACCTTGGCGATACTGTATTTGTCCACGATTCGTGCAAACATGAGTCTCATAAAATGTCTGTCTTCAGTGCAGGGGTTTCATTTGAATTGGGGTGACAGGTGGGTGTCACCTGTCTCGATCAATGAGAGAAGACTTGAAATAGACAAGATGACAGCGTACACATTGTTGGATTACTTTATGGAGCCAAAAAATAATTCAAACAAACCGTCTGCCAGTCAGTAACAGAGACAATTTGTAGTCTGCCGGTCAGTAACAGAGACTGTGTGTAGTCTGCCAGTCAGTAACAGAGACTGTGTGTAGTCTGCCAGTCAGTAACAGAGACAATTTGTAGTCTGCCGGTCAGTAACAGAGACAATTTGTAGTCTGCCGGTCCATAACAGAGACAATTTGTAGTCTGCCGGTCCATAACAGAGACAATTTGTAGTCTGCCGGTCCATAACAGAGACAATTTGTAGTCTGCCGGTCCATAACAGAGACAATTTGTAGTCTGCCGGTCCGTAACAGAGACAATTTGTAGTCTGCCGGTCCATAACAGAGACAATTTGTAGTCTGCCGGTCCATAACAGAGACAATTTGTAGTCTGCCGGTCCATAACAGAGACTGTGTGTAGTCTGCCAGTCAGTAACCGAGACAATTTGTAGTCTGCCGGTCCGTAACAGAGACAATTTGTAGTCTGCCGGTCCGTAACAGAGACAATTTGTAGTCTGCCGGTCCGTAACAGAGACAATTTGTAGTCTGCCGGTCCATAACAGAGACAATTTGTAGTCTGCCGGTCCATAACAGAGACAATTTGTAGTCTGCCGGTCCATAACAGAGACAATTTGTAGTCTGCCGGTCCGTAACAGAGACAATTTGTAGTCTGCCGGTCCATAACAGAGACAATTTGTAGTCTGCCGGTCCATAACAGAGACAATTTGTAGTCTGCCGGTCCATAACAGAGACAATTTGTAGTCTGCCGGTCCATAACAGAGACAATTTGTAGTCTGCCGGTCCATAACAGAGACAATTTGTAGTCTGCCGGTCCGTAACAGAGACAATTTGTAGTCTGCCGGTCCATAACAGAGACAATTTGTAGTCTGCCGGTCCATAACAGAGACAATTTGTAGTCTGCCGGTCCGTAACAGAGACAATTTGTAGTCTGCCGGTCCATAACAGAGACAATTTGTAGTCTGCCGGTCCATAACAGAGACTGTGTGTAGTCTGCCAGTCAGTAACCGAGACAATTTGTAGTCTGCCGGTCCGTAACAGAGACAATTTGTAGTCTGCCGGTCCGTAACAGAGACAATTTGTAGTCTGCCGGTCCGTAACAGAGACAATTTGTAGTCTGCCGGTCCATAACAGAGACAATTTGTAGTCTGCCGGTCCATAACAGAGACAATTTGTAGTCTGCCGGTCCATAACAGAGACAATTTGTAGTCTGCCGGTCCATAACAGAGACAATTTGTAGTCTGCCGGTCCGTAACAGAGACAATTTGTAGTCTGCCGGTCCATAACAGAGACAATTTGTAGTCTGCCGGTCCATAACAGAGACTGTGTGTAGTCTGCCAGTCAGTAACCGAGACAATTTGTAGTCTGCCGGTCCGTAACAGAGACAATTTGTAGTCTGCCGGTCCGTAACAGAGACAATTTGTAGTCTGCCGGTCCGTAACAGAGACAATTTGTAGTCTGCCGGTCCATAACAGAGACAATTTGTAGTCTGCCGGTCCATAACAGAGACAATTTGTAGTCTGCCGGTCCGTAACAGAGACAATTTGTAGTCTGCCCGGTCCATAACAGAGACAATTTGTAGTCTGCCGGTCCATAACAGAGACAATTTGTAGTCTGCCGGTCCATAACAGAGACAATTTGTAGTCTGCCGGTCCATAACAGAGACAATTTGTAGTCTGCCGGTCCGTAACAGAGACAATTTGTAGTCTGCCGGTCCATAACAGAGACAATTTGTAGTCTGCCGGTCCATAACAGAGACAATTTGTAGTCTGCCGGTCCATAACAGAGACAATTTGTAGTCTGCCGGTCCATAACAGAGACAATTTGTAGTCTGCCGGTCCATAACAGAGACAATTTGTCGTCTGCCGGTCCGTAACAGAGACAATTTGTAGTCTGCCGGTCCATAACAGAGACAATTTGTAGTCTGCCGGTCCGTAACAGAGACAATTTGTAGTCTGCCGGTCCATAACAGAGACAATTTGTAGTCTGCCGGTCCATAACAGAGACTGTGTGTAGTCTGCCAGTCAGTAACCGAGACAATTTGTAGTCTGCCGGTCCGTAACAGAGACAATTTGTAGTCTGCCGGTCCGTAACAGAGACAATTTGTAGTCTGCCGGTCCGTAACAGAGACAATTTGCAGTCTGCCGGTCCGTAACAGAGACAATTTGTAGTCTGCCGGTCCATAACAGAGACAATTTGTAGTCTGCCGGTCCATAACAGAGACAATTTGTAGTCTGCCGGTCCATAACAGAGACAATTTGTAGTCTGCCGGTCCATAACAGAGACAATTTGTAGTCTGCCGGTCCATAACAGAGACAATTTGTAGTCTGCCAGTCAGTAACAGAGACTGTGTGTAGTCTGCCAGTCAGTAACAGACTGTCTAGTCTGCCAGTCAGTAACAGAGACTGTGTGTAGTCTGCCAGTCAGTAACAGAGACTGTGTGTAGTCTGCCAGTCAGTAACAGAGACTGTGTGTAGTCTGCCGGTCCGTAACAGAGACAATTTGTAGTCTGCCGGTCCATAACAGAGACAATTTGTAGTCTGCCAGTCAGTAACAGAGACAATTTGTAGTCTGCCGGTCCATAACAGAGACTGTGTGTAGTCTGCCAGTCAGTAACAGAGACTGTGTGTAGTCTGCCAGTCAGTAACAGAGACTGTGTGTAGTCTGCCAGTCAGTAACAGAGACTGTGTGTAGTCTGCCAGTCAGTAACAGAGACTGTGTGTAGTCTTCCCGTCAGTAACAGAGACTTTGTGTAGTCTTCCCGTCAGTAACAGACTGTGTGTAGTCTGCCAGTCAGTAACAGAGACTGTGTGTAGTCTGCCAGTCAGTAACAGAGACTGTGTGTAGTCTGCCAGTAAGGGGTCACATGTTAGTTTTACACATGGATGGGGCAAATGCATGTCCTAATATGCCTTTGTGGTACGCCCAGTACGTCAGACTTTTGTGACTCGTCTATTAGTTCCATTGTTCTGGACACACTAAATCATTGCTATCTGAAATATTGAAAGGTATTTGACGTGCTGTGTGTGTCCACCCCCTCTACAGACAGGCTGACGAGGAGTACCAGATCCTAGCTAATTCCTGGCGTTACTCCAGTGCCTTCACCAACAAGGTCTTCTTCGCTACCGTCGACTTTGATGAAGGATCTGACGTCTTTCAGATGGTATAACTCTTCTATCTCTTTTAGTTCATTTCACCCTTCATGTGTTATTTAGAGCCAGGCTTTAAGCTGTCCATTAGAGCCTAACGGTTGGCATCGGTAAACCAGCCCGACAGCTCACGTTCTTTAAGTGAAACTACACTTGACAGCAGCTCTGTCTGGTGACTCTACCTGACTGGATCATTACAACATGAACCTTCTGGAACACTGCTTTAACTGGTGCATATCAACTCAGTAGTGTGTATGAATATTGTAGTAGTTATATAATAATATAGTCGTAGTTTTATATGAATATAGTAGTAGTTATATAATAATATAGTCGTAGTTTTATATGTAGTATATATGAATATAGTAGTAGTTATACAGTGGGGCAAAAAAGTATTTAGTCAGCCACCAATTGTGCAAGTTCTCCCACTTACAAAAGATGAGGCCTGTAATTTTCATCATAGGTACACTTCAACTATGACAGACAAAATGAGAAAAAAAATCCATAACATCACATTGTAGGATTTTTAAATTTGTAATTTGCAAATAATGGTGGAAAATTATGAAATGATGAAAATTACAGGCCTCTCTCATCTTTTTAAGTGGGAGAACTTGCACAATTGGTGGCTGACTAAATACTTTTTTGCCCCACTGTATAACTACTACTATATTCATATATACTACATATAAAACTACTACTATATTATTATATAACTACTACTATATTCATATGGTCCTCGTGGTCCTTCTGTGGCTCAGTTGGTAGAGCATGGCGCTTGTAACGCCAGGGTAGTGGGTTCGATTCCCGGGACCACCCATACGTAGAATGTATGCACACATGACTGTAAGTCGCTTTGGATAAAAGCGTCAGCTAAATGGCATATATTATTATTATTATTATAAAACTACTACTATATTCATACATACTACAAATATACACTACCACTATATTCATATATACTACAAATATACACTACTACTATATTCATATATACTACATATATAACTACTACTACATTCATATACACTACATATATAACTCCTACTATATTCATATATACTAAAGTTTGAACTCCTACTATATTCATATACTACTATATTCATATATACTACAGATTTAAATACTACTATATCCATATATACTACATATTTAACTACTACTATATTCACATATACTACATTAATATAGTAGTAGTGTATATATGTAGTATGAATGAAATAGTAGTAGTTATATACACTGCTCAAACAAATAAAGGGAACACAGAAACAGACTCCATGAGGGTGGTATGAGGGCCCGACGTCCACAGGTGGGGGTTGTGCTTACAGCCCAACACTGTGCAGGACGTTTAGCATTTGCCACTGGTGCCCTGTGCCCTTCACAGATGAAAGCAGGTTCACACTGAGCACATGTGACAGACATGACAGTCTGGAGACACCGTGGAGAACGTTCTGCTGCCTGCAACATCCTCCAGCATGACCGGTTTGGCGGTGGGTCAGTCATGGTGTGGGGTGGTATTTCTTTAGGGGGCCACACAGCCCTCCATGTGCTCGCCAGAGGTAGCCTGACTGCCAGTAGGTACCGAGATGAGATCCTCAGACCCCTTGTGAGACCATATGCTGGTGCGGTTGGCCCTGGGTTCCTCCTAATGCAAGACAATGCTAAACCTCATGTGGCTGGAGTGTGTCAGCAGTTCCTGCAAGAGGAAGGCATTGATGCTATGGACTGGCCCGCTCGTTCCCCAGAGCTGAATCTAATTGTGCACATCTGGGACATCATGTCTCGCTCCATCCACCAACGCCACGTTGCACCACAGACTGTCCAGGAGTTGGCGGATGCTTTAGTCCAGGTCTGGGAGGAGATCCCTCAGGAGACCATCCGCCACCTCATCAGGAGCATGCCCAGGCGTTGTAGGGAGGTCATACAGGCACGTGGAGGCCACACACTACTGAGCCTCATTTTGACTTGTTTTAAGGACATTACATCAAAGTTGGATCAGCCTGTAGTGTGGTTTTCCACTTTAATTTTGAGTGTGACCTACATGGGTTCCAAATCCAGACCTCCATGGGTTGATAAATTAGATTTCCATTGATAATTTTTGTGTGATTTTGTTGTCAGCACATTCAACTATGTAAAGAAAAAAGTATTTAATAAGAATATTTCATTCATTCAGATCTAGGATGTGTTATTTTAGTGTTCCCTTTATTCTTTTGAGCAGTGTATGTCGTGTATATGAATATAGTAGTAGTAAAATCTGTAGTGTATGCGAATATAGTAGAAGTTATATATGAATATAGTAGTAGTTATATATGTAGTGTATATGAATATAGTAGTAGTTATATATGTAGTGTATATGAATATAGTAGTAGTTATATATGTAGTGTATATGAATATAGTAGTAGTTATATATGTAGTGTATATGAATATAGTAGTAGTTATATATGTAGTGTATATGAATATAGTAGTTATATATGTAGTGTATATGAATATAGTAGTAGTTATATATGAATATAGTAGTAGTTATATATGTAGTGTATATGAATATAGTAGTAGTTATATATGAATATAGTAGTTATATATGTAGTGTATATGAATATAGTAGAAGTTATATATGAATATAGTACTAGTTATATATGTAGTGTATATGAATATAGTAGTAGTTATATATGTAGTGTATATGATTATAGTAGTAGTTATATATGAATATAGTAGTAGTTATATATGAATATAGTAGTAGTTATATATGTAGTGTATATGAATATAGTAGTAGTTTTATATGTAGTGTATATGAATATAGTAGTAGTTTTATATGTAGTGTATATGAATATAGTAGTAGTTATATATGTAGTGTATATGAATATAGTAGTAGTTATATATGAATATAGTAGTAGTTATATATGTAGTGTATATGAATATAGTAGTAGTTATATATGTAGTGTATATGAATATAGTAGTAGTTTTATATGTAGTGTATATGAATATAGTAGTAGTTATATATGTAGTGTATATGAATATAGTAGTAGTTATATATGTAGTGTATATGAATATAGTAGTAGTTATATATGTAGTGTATATGAATATAGTAGTAGTTATATATGTAGTGTATATGAATATAGTAGTAGTTATATATGAATATAGTAGTAGTTATATATGTAGTATATATGAATATAGTAGTAGTTATATATGTAGTGTATATGAATATAGTAGTAGTTATATATGAATATAGTAGTAGTTATATATGTAGTGTATATGAATATAGTAGTAGTTATATATGAATATAGTAGTAGTTATATATGTAGTGTATATGAATATAGTAGTAGTTATATATGAATATAGTAGTAGTTATATATGTAGTATATATGAATATAGTAGTAGTTATATATGTAGTGTATATGAATATAGTAGTAGTTATATATGTAGTGTATATGAATATAGTAGTAGTTATATATGAATATAGTAGTAGTTATATATGTAGTGTATATGAATATAGTAGTTATATATGTAGTGTATATGAATATAGTAGTAGTTATATATGTAGTTTATATGAATATAGTAGTAGTTATATATGTAGTGTATATGAATATAGTAGTTATATATGTAGTGCATATGAATATAGTAGTTATATATGTAGTGTATATGAATATAGTAGTAGTTATATATGAATATAGTAGTAGTTATATATGTAGTGTATATGAATATAGTAGTTATATATGTAGTGTATATGAATATAGTAGTAGTTATATATGTAGTTTATATGAATATAGTAGTAGTTATATATGAATATAGTAGTAGTTATATATGTAGTGTATATGAATATAGTAGTTATATATGTAGTGTATATGAATATAGTAGTAGTTATATATGAATATAGTAGTAGTTATATATGTAGTGTATATGAATATAGTAGTAGTTATATATGAATATAGTAGTAGTTATATATGTAGTGTATATGAATATAGTAGTAGTTATATATGTAGTGTATATGAATATAGTAGTAGTTATATATGTAGTTTATATGAATATAGTAGTAGTTATATATGAATATAGTAGTAGTTATATATGTAGTGTATATGAATATAGTAGTTATATATGTAGTGCATATGAATATAGTAGTTATATATGTAGTGTATATGAATATAGTAGTTATATATGTAGTGTATATGAATATAGTAGTAGTTATATATGAATAGTAGTAGTTATATATGTAGTGTATATGAATATAGTAGTAGTTATATATGTAGTGTATATGAATATAGTAGTAGTTATATATGTAGTGTATATGAATATAGTAGTTATATATGTAGTGTATATGAATATAGTAGTAGTTATATATGAATATAGTAGTAGTTATATATGTAGTGTATATGAATATAGTAGTAGTTATATATGAATATAGTAGTAGTTATATATGTAGTGTATATGAATATAGTAGTAGTTATATATGAATATAGTAGTAGTTATATATGTAGTGTATATGAATATAGTAGTTATATATGTAGTGTATATGAATATAGTAGTAGTTATATATGTAGTTTATATGAATATAGTAGTAGTTATATATGAATATAGTAGTAGTTATATATGTAGTGTATATGAATATAGTAGTTATATATGTAGTGCATATGAATATAGTAGTAGTTATATATGTAGTGTATATGAATATAGTAGTTATATATGTAGTGTATATGAATATAGTAGTAGTTATATATGTAGTGTATATGAATATAGTAGTTATATATGTAGTGTATATTAATATAGTAGTAGTTTTATATGTAGTGTATATGAATATAGTAGTAGTTATATATGTAGTGTATATGAATATAGTAGTAGTTTTATATATATATTATATTATTATATTATTATATAGTTGTAGTTACATATCTTATTTGTGTATATAGTACTAGTTATATATCTGTGTTATTTGTGTATATTTGTGTATATAGTAGTATTTATTTATCTGTGTTATTTGTGTATATAGTAATAGTTATATATCTGTGTTATTTGTGTATATAGTAGTAGTTAAGTAGTATTTGTGTATATAGTAGTATTTATATATCTGTGTTATTTGTCTCCCCAGTTGAATATGAACTCGGCTCCCTCCTTCATCCATTTCCCTGCTAAAGGGAAGCCTAAGAAGTCTGACTCCTATGAGCTGCAGGTCAGAGGCTTCGCTGCAGAACAACTGGCCCGCTGGGTCGGGGACCGCACTGACGTACAGGTAGCCCCTCCTGACCTCTCACCTCTTTACCTTTCACCTCTCACGCTAGGTATTTGCGTAATGTATTAGTCTGTGTTTATCTGAGTAGATGTGGGTGATCAGGTGTGTATTTTTTAAATTTGTTTTTATTTCAACTTTAATTAACCAGGTTGGCCAGTTGAGAACAAGTTCTCATTTACAACTGTGATCTGGCCAAGATAAAGCAAAGCAGTGCGACAAAAACAACAACGCAGAGTTACACATTGGATAAACAAACGTACAGTCAATAACACAATAGAAAATAAATCTATATACAGTGTGTGCAAATGTAGTGTCGTGTCTTTGGCTATGCCGGATTAAGTGATTTGACATGCTATTCTATAAAATAATTTCTCCGTAATTAATATTACCTGATTGAGCTAATCATGGAAATGTAATTAACTAGAGAGTCTGGCACCACAAAATAATATTTATAGAGCTGTTATCTTCCGAATAAACTCTTAAAGACCTAGTAATATTTTACATCAATAGCAGTCAGTATTAATCGTCATCTTGATTCAGTCTCATCTGAAAGTTGTAAATTCTTAGTTATCTGCACGAACCTTGGCCAACAAGTTGAATCAGCAATGCAAAATTGGGTTTAATTATTTATTTACTAAATACCTAACTAATCACACAGAATTACACATACACATAATTAATCATAACTTGATTACAAATTACGTCATAAAGGAAAACGTCCCTAGCGGGCGGAGAAGATATGACAGCTTGTTACACAAAAGTAAAGGGGCTGGGTGAAAGTGAAAGAGCGGAAAGACTGAGAAACAAAGGGTGAAGCTGTGCTAACGTAAATACAGTATCTTATGCATTCTAAATTACCGCCAATTTGGAAAAGGAAAATGCAATAAATATTTAATCTGAGCTGCGCTTCAGTAGGTTGGTGGTAGATGGAAGGCCATGTTGCCCAACCGAGTCCTTTGAAGAAGGTCTCTGATTGTCAATTGGATACGTTGTAGTAACGTCGTTGTGTGATAGACGGGATACTCTGTCTGTTCCTTCCTAACCCTCGTTTGCCGCGGCTGTTGCTAACTCAACGGCTAGTAGGTATCACTTCTGTAGTGAATAAGAGTTCAAAGTTCATACCATTCGCAACCATAGCTCACGCTGATGTTGGCTTCGTTCTGTAGTTATTATCTGAACCATTCTGACATCGGACCATTGTCCTCACGTCCTCGGAACAGGAGGTTATATTGTCGTCAAGGGATTATATAGGAAGGGAGAGGAGGGCGTGTTTGAAAAGTTTTATAGCCCTTGTCCCTTCCCAGGGGCGGGCCACTGATTGAGCAGAGCCCTATCTTATGAAAACCCAAATTTCACATTTTAGAAGCTTAAATCACATTTCATCCCATCATGAATAATTTCATATTCAAACATTTAAATTGAACAACAATTCCATGTGAATCCGATAACTCTGATGTGTAGACTTTCCACTGTAAAGTTTGTCATCTTATCATTGATGAGAATGTCTCAGATGACAACTAAACTGACATCATATTCAATAAGTACCACCGCATATGTTCCATTGGTCGGATTACCAGAATATAGTTAATTTCCTACCCCCAGGCCAACGTCATGACAGTAGTAAGATTAGGAAGGTAAGGCAATACAATATGTATGTATGTGTGTGTGTGTCTCTCTCTCTGTAGATCCGTGTGATCCGTCCTCCTAACTATGCGGGGCCGTTGATGCTGGGATTCCTGCTGGCAGTGATAGGAGGACTGGCTTACCTCCGCAGAAACAACCTGGAATTCCTCTACAACAAGAACGTCTGGGCCTTCTCTGCTCTGGTAGGAACACACTGGTTCATTATGTAGCTGAGAATCAAAGTTATGGATGAATAAGTGTTGAGTCATTGTCAACGGTTTGCGTTCTCTCTAGTGTTTCTGCCTGATCATGACTTCAGGTCAGATGTGGAACCACATTAGAGGACCTCCCTACGCCCACAAGAACCCCACCACTGGACAAGTGGTACGTCCCTCTCTCTCTATAGATATCTCTCAACTTCTTATGGCTGGGGGGCAGTATTGAGTAGCTTGGATGAATAAGTTGCTCAAAGTAAACGGCCTGCTCCTCAGTCTCAGTTGCTAAATATATGCATATTATTATTAGTATTGGATAGAAAACACTCTAAAGTTTCTAAAACTGTTTGAATGATGTCTGTGAGTATAACAGAACTCATATGGCAGTTAAAATCCTGAGGGGAAATCAAAACAGGAAGTGAGAAATCTGAGCTTGGTATGTATTCATCACAGTTCCCATTGAAATCCCCTTGGGATATGAATGATGTTGCACTTCCGAGGGCTTCCACTAGATGTCAAATATCTATAGAAATTTGAATGAGACTTCTACTGTGTGGTGGGACTGAATGAGAGCAGAATGTATCAGGTGTCTGGCAGTCAGCCAATTTCTGATCATGCGCATTCCTCATGGTATCCACTTGCGTTCCATTGCTCATCAAGACGCAAAGGAATACTCCGGTTGGAACTTTATTGAAGCTATATGTTAAAAACATCCTAATGATTGATTCTGTACTTAGTTTGAAATGTTTCTTCGACCTGTAATATAACTTTTTGAATTTTTTTGTCCGGCGTAACGCGCTAACAAAAGGAGGTATTTGGACATAAATAACGGACATTATCAAACAAAACAAACATTTATTGTGGACCTGGGATTCCTGGGAGTGCTTTCTGATGAAGGTAAGGGAATATTTATCATGTAATTTCTTGTTTATGTTGACGCCAACATGGTGGCTATTTTTACTATTTTTCTGAGCGCAGTCTCAGATTATTGCATTGTTTGCTTATTCCGTAAGGTCTTTTGAAATCAGACACAGCGGTTGCATTTAAAAAATATATATATTATTTTTTACCTTTATTTTACTAGGCAAGTCAGTTAGGAACAAATTATTATTTTCAATGACGGCCTGGGAACAGTCTAACTGCCTGTTCAGGGGCAGAACGACAGATTTGTACCTTGTCAACTCGGGGATTCGAACTTGCAACCTTTCGGTTACTAGTCCAACGCTCTAACCAGTAGGCTACTCTGCCGCGCATTAAGGACAGGTATATCTATAATTCCATGTGTATAACTTGTATTATCATCTACATTTATGATGAGTATTTCTGTTGAATGATGTGGCTATGCAAAATCACTGGATGTTTTTGGAACTAGTGAATCTAACACGCCAATGTAAACTCATATTTTGATATAAATATGAACTTCATACATGTATTGTTTGATAAAAAGCGCCCTGCACTTTCACTGGCTGTTGTAATATCATCCCGGTAACGGGATGTCAGCCCAAAGCATAACCCCACTGCTGGACTAGTGGTACGTCCCTCTCTCTCTCTATAGATATCTCTTAACATAACCCCACTGCTGGACTAGTGGTACGTCCCTCTCTCTCTCTATAGATATCTCTTAACATAACCCCACTGCTGGACTAGTGGTACGTCCCTCTCTCTCTATAGATATCTCTTAACATAACCCCACTGCTGGACTAGTGGTACGTCCCTCTCTCTCTATAGATATCTCTTAACATAACCCCACTGCTGGACTAGTGGTACGTCCCTCTCTCTCTCTATAGATATCTCTTAACATAACCCCACTGCTGGACTAGTGGTACGTCCCTCTCTCTCTCTCTATAGATATCTCTTAACATAACCCCACTGCTGGACTAGTGGTACGTCCCTCTCTCTATAGATATCTCTTAACATAACCCCACTGCTGGACTAGTGGTACGTCCCTCTCTCTCTATAGATATCTCTTAACATAACCCCACTGCTGGACTAGTGGTACCTCCCTCTCTCTCTATAGATATCTCTTAACATAACCCCACTGCTGGACTAGTGGTACGTCCCTCTCTCTCTCTATAGATATCTCTTAACATAACCCCACTGCTGGACTAGTGGTACGTCCCTCTCTCTCTCTATAGATATCTCTTAACATAACCCCACTGCTGGACTAGTGGTACGTCCCTCTCTCTCTCTATAGATATCTCTTAACATAACCCCACCACTAGACAAGTGGTACGTCCCTCTCTCTCTCTATAGATATCTCTTAACATAACCCCACCACTAGACAAGTGGTACGTCCCTCTCTCTCTCTATAGATATCTCTTAACATAACCCCACTGCTGGACTAGTGGTACGTCCCTCTCTCTCTCTATAGATATCTCTTAACATAACCCCACTGCTGGACTAGTGGTACCTCCCTCTCTCTCTCTATAGATATCTCTTAACATAACCCCACTGCTGGACAAGTGGTACGTCCCTCTCTCTCTCTATAGATATCTCTTAACATAACCCCACTGCTGGACTAGTGGTACGTCCCTCTCTCTCTCTATAGATATCTCTTAACATAACCCCACTGCTGGACAAGTGGTACCTCCCTCTCTCTCTCTATAGATATCTCTTAACATAACCCCACTGCTGGACTAGTGGTACGTCCCTCTCTCTCTCTATAGATATCTCTTAACAACCCCACTGCTGGACTAGTGGTACGTCCCTCTCTCTCTCTACAGATATCTCTTAACATAACCCCACTGCTGGACTAGTGGTACCTCCCTCTCTCTCTATAGATATCTCTATAGAGAGAGACTGTTCCCAGGTGTACAGGTGTAGACCTTACCGTGAAATGCCCTTATTTATTAAATAGACAAATAGACAAAAGTAAAAATCTGAATATAAAGTAACACAACAAGAATAACAATAAGGCTATATACAGGGGGTTCCGGTACCAAGTCAGTGTGCGGGGATATAGGTTAGTACATTTGTTCATGTAGGTAGGGGTGAAGTGACTATGCATAGATAATAAACAGTGAGTAGCAGCAGTGAAAAACAAATATGGGGGTGGGGGGGGGTCAATGTAAATAGTGCTGGTAGCCATTTGATTAGTTGTTCAGCAGTCCCATGGCTTAGGGGTAGAAGCTGTTAAGGAGCCTCTTGGTCCTAGACTTGGCCCTCCGGTACTGCTTTTAAAAATTATTATAATAATTTTTTTAACCTTTATTTAACTAGGCAAGTCAGTTAACTTCTTATGGCTTGGATCCCGTTAACAACAGCCAGTGAAAGTGGAGGGCACCAAATTCAAAACAACAGAAATCTCATAATTAAAAGTCCTCAAACATATAATTATTTTACACCATTTTAAAGATGAACTTGTTGTTAATCCCACCACAGTGTCCGATTTCAAAAAGGCCAGAGCCTAGTCACAAAAACACACACAGCCATTTTTCACAAAAAGCACAAAAAAGCACAAAAAGCAGAAATATAGATAAAATGAATCACTAACCTTTGATGATCTTCATCAGATGACACTCACAGGACTTGTTTTGTTCGATAAAGTTCATATTTATATACAAAAATCTGAGTTTACATTGACATGTTATGTTTAGTAGTTCCAAAACATCAGGGGATATTGCAGAGAGCCACATAAATTGACAGAAATACTCATAATAAACATTGATCATGCATGGAATTAGAGATACACTTTTCCTTAATGCAACCGCTGTGTCAGATTTTTAAAAAAAATTACGGATAAAGCAAACCATGCAATAATCAGGGTACGGCGCTCAGACAACAAATCAAGCCATACAGATATCCGCCACGTTGGAGTCAACAGAAGTCAGAAATAGCGTTATAAATATTCACTTACCTTTGATGATCTTCATCAGAATGCACTCCCAGGAATCCCAGTTCCACAATGTTTGAATCGTTTGGTAAAGTCCATCATTTATGTCCAAATACCTCCTTTTGTTTGCGTGTTTAGCCCATTAATCCAAATGCTCAAAGCGCGATCGCTTAGTTCAGACAAAGTCAAAAAGTTATATTACAGTTCTGGGAAACATGTCAAACGATGTATAGAATCAATCTTTAGGATGTTTTTATCATAACTTTTCAATAATGTTCTACCCGGAGACTTCCTTTGTCTTCAGAAATGCAAAGGAACTCAAGCTAACTCTCACGTGAATGCGCGTGATCAGCTAATGCCTCTCTGCCAGACCACTGACTTATTCCCCCCCATTCCCCCTCCTTTTACAGTAGAAGCGTCAAACACGGTTCTAAAGATTGTTGACATCTAGTGGAAGCCTTAGGAAGTGCAATTTGAACCCATAGACACTGTGTATTCGATAGCCAAAGAGTTGAAAAACTACCATTCTCAAATTTCCCAATTCCTGGTTGGATTTTTTTGCCTGGCATATGAGTTGTGTTATACTCACAGACATTATTCAAACAGATTTAGAAACTTCAGAGTGTTTTCTATCCAAAATGTACTAATAATATCCATATATTAGCAACTGGGCCTGAGTAGCAGGCAGTTTACTCTGGGCACCTTATTCATCCAAGCTACTCAATACTGCCACCAGCCATAACAAGTTAAGAACAAATTCTTATTTTCAATGACGGCCTAGGAACAGTGGGTTAACTGTCTTGTTCAGGGGCAGAAAGAACGATTTTTACGTTGTTAGCTCGGTGATTCGATCTTGCAACCTTTCAGTTGCTAGTTCAATGCTCTAACCACTAGGCTACCTGCCACCCCGGTAGAAGAGAAAACAGTCTATGACTTGGGTGACTGGAGTCTCCGACAATTTTATGGGCTTTCCTCTGACACTGCCTATTATATACAGTGGGGAGAACAAGTATTTGATACACTGTTGATTTTGCAGGTTTTCCTACTTACAAAGCATGTAGAGGTCTGTCATTTTTATCATAGGTACACTTCAACTGTGAGAGATAGAATCTAAAACAAAATTCCAGAAAATCAAATTGTATGATTTTAAGTAATTAATTTGCATTAATAATTTTTTGGGATGGTTTGTCCTCGGAATTTTGCCTGCCATATCAGTTATGTTATATTCACAGACATTATTTTAACAGTTTTAGAAACTAGACTGTTTAGAGTGTTTTCTATCCAAATCTACAAATTATATGCATATCCTAGCTTCTGGGCCTGAGTAACAGGCAGTTTACATTTACATTTAAGTCATTTAGCAGACGCTCTTATCCAGAGCGACTTACAAATTGGACCATATATACCACACTACTATACTATACACTTCTATACTATACACTCTGTTCCAGACCTACTATAGATTACATGTAAGTCATTTAGCAGACGCTCTTATCCAGAGCGACTTACAAACTGGACCATATATACCACACTACTATACTATACACTACATTTACATTTAAGTCATTTAGCAGACGCTCTTATCCAGAGCGACTTACAAATTGGACCATATATACCACACTACTATACTATACACTTCTATACTATACACTCTGTTCCAGACCTACTATAGATTACATGTAAGTCATTTAATCACTGTGTGTGTGTTAATCACTGTGTGTGTGTTAATCACTGTGTGTGTGTAATCACTGTGTGTGTGTTAATCACTGTGTGTGTGTTAATAACTGTGTGTGTGTGTGTGTGTGTTAATCACTGTGTGTGTGTGTGTGTTAATCACTGTGTGTGTGTTAATCACTGTGTGTGTGTGTGTGTTAATCACTGTGTGTGTGTGTGTTAATCACTGTGTGTGTGTGTTAATCTCTGTGTGTGTGTGTTAATCACTGTGTGTGTGTTAATCACTGTGTGTGTGTGTGTGTGTTAATCACTGTGTGTGTGTTAATCTCTGTGTGTGTGTTAATCACTGTGTGTGTGTGTGTTAATCACTGTGTGTGTGTTAATCACTGTGTGTGTGTTAATCACTGTGTGTGTGTTATTCTCTGTGTGTGTGTTAATCACTGTGTGTGTGTTAATCACTGTGTGTGTGTGTGTGTTAATAACTGTGTGTGTGTTAATCACTGCGTGTGTGTTAATCACTGTGTGTGTGTTAATCACTGTGTGTGTGTTAATCTCTGTGTGTGTGTGTGTTAATCACTGTGTGTGTGTGTGTTAATCACTGTGTGTGTGTGTGTTAATCTCTGTGTGTGTGTTAATAACTGTGTGTGTGTTAATCACTGTGTGTGTGTTAATCACTGTGTGTGTGTTAATCTCTGTGTGTGTGTTAATCACTGTGTGTGTGTTAATCACTGTGTGTGTGTTAATCACTGTGTGTGTGTTAATCTCTGTGTGTGTGTTAATCACTGTGTGTGTGTTAATCACTGTGTGTGTGTGTGTGTGTGTTAATAACTGTGTGTGTGTTAATCACTGTGTGTGTGTTAATCACTGTGTGTGTGTTAATCACTGTGTGTGTGTTAACCTCTGTGTGTGTGTGTGTAATCACTGTGTGTGTGTGTGTGTGTTAATCTCTGTGTGTGTGTTAATAACTGTGTGTGTGTTAATCACTGTGTGTGTGTTAATCACTGTGTGTGTGTTAATAACTGTGTGTGTGTTAATCACTGTGTGTGTGTTAATCTCTGTGTGTGTTAATAACTGTGTGTGTGTGTGTGTGTGTGTGTGTGTGTGTGTGTGTGTGTGTGTGTGTGTGTGTGTGTGTGTGTGTGTGTGTGTGTGTGTGTGTGTGTGTGTGTGTGTGTGTGTGTTAATCACTATGTGTGTGTTAATCACTGTGTGTGTGTTAATCACTGTGTGTGTGTTAATCTCTGTGTGTGTGTTAATCACTGTGTGTGTGTTAATCACTGTGTGTGTGTTAATCTCTGTGTGTGTGTTAATAACTGTGTGTGTGTTAATAACTGTGTGTGTGTGTGTGTGTGTGTGTGTGTTAATCACTGTGTGTGTGTTAATCACTGTGTGTGTGTTAATCACTGTGTGTGTGTTAATCACTGTGTGTGTGTTAATAACTGTGTGTGTGTGTGTTTAATCACTGTGTGTGTGTGTAATAACTGTGTGTGTGTGTGTGTGTTAATCACTGTGTGTGTGTTAATCACTGTGTGTGTGTTAATCACTGTGTGTGTGTTAATCACTGTGTGTGTGTTAATCACTGTGTGTGTTAATCACTGTGTGTGTGTTAATCACTGTGTGTGTGTTAATCACTGTGTGTGTGTGTGTTAATCACTGTGTGTGTGTGTGTTAATCACTGTGTGTGTGTGTGTGTGTGTTAATCACTGTGTGTGTGTGTTAATCACTGTGTGTGTATTAATCATTGTGTGTGTGTGTGTTAATCACTGTGTGTGTTAATCACTGTGTGTGTGTGTGTTAATCACTGTGTGTGTGTGTGTTAATCACTGTGTGTGTGTGTGTGTGTGTGTGTGTGTGTGTGTGTGTGTGTGTGTGTGTGTGTGTGTGTGTGTGTGTTAATCACTGTGTGTTAATCACTGTGTGTGTGTGTGTGTGTGTGTTAATCACTGTGTGTGTGTTAATCACTGTGTGTGTGTTAGTCACTGTGTGTTGTGTGTGTGTGCTAATCACTGTGTGTGTTAATCACTGTGTGTGTGTGTGTGTGTTAATCACTGTGTGTGTTAATCACTGTGTGTGTGTTAATCACTGTGTGTGTGTTAATCACTGTGTGTGTGTTAATCACTGTGTGTGTGTGTGTGTGTGTGTGTTAATCACTGTGTGTGTGTGTGTGTGTTAATCACTGTGTGTGTGTTAATCACTGTGTGTGTGTTAATCTCTGTGTGTGTGTGTGTTAATCACTGTGTGTGTGTTAATCACTGTGTGTGTGTTAATCTCTGTGTGTGTGTGTGTTAATCACTGTGTGTGTGTTAATCACTGTGTGTGTGTGTGTGTTAATCACTGTGTGTGTGTGTGTGTTAATCACTGTGTGTGTGTTAATCACTGTGTGTGTGTTAATCTCTGTGTGTGTGTGTGTTAATCTCTGTGTGTGTGTGTGTTAATCTCTGTGTGTGTGTGTGTTAATCACTGTGTGTGTGTGTTAATCTCTGTGTGTGTGTGTTAATCTCTGTGTGTGTGTTAATAACTGTGTGTGTGTTAATCACTGTGTGTGTGTTAATCACTGTGTGTGTGTTAATCACTGTGTGTGTTAATCTCTGTGTGTGTGTTAATCACTGTGTGTGTGTTAATCACTGTGTGTGTGTTAATCTCTGTGTGTGTGTTAATCTCTGTGTGTGTGTTAATCACTGTGTGTGTGTTAATCACTGTGTGTGTGTGTGTGTGTGTTAAGAACTGTGTGTGTGTTAATCACTGTGTGTGTGTTAATCACTGTGTGTGTGTTAATCACTGTGTGTGTGTTAACCTCTGTGTGTGTATGTGTTAATCACTGTGTGTGTGTGTGTTAATCTCTGTGTGTGTGTGTTAATCTCTGTGTGTGTGTTAATAACTGTGTGTCTGTTAATCACTGTGTGTGTGTTAATCACTGTGTGTGTGTTAATCTCTGTGTGTGTGTTAATAACTGTGTGTGTGTTAATCACTGTGTGTGTGTTAATCTCTGTGTGTGTGTTAATCTCTGTGTGTGTGTTAATAACTGTGTGTGTGTGTGTGTGTGTGTGTGTGTGTGTGTGTGTGTGTGTGTGTGTGTGTGTGTGTGTGTGTGTGTGTGTGTGTGTGTGTGTGTGTGTGTGTGTGTGTGTGTTAATCACTGTGTGTGTGTTAATCACTGTGTGTGTTAATAACTGTGTGTGTGTTAATCTCTGTGTGTGTGTGTTAATAACTGTGTGTGTGTGTGTGTGTGTGTTAATCACTGTGTGTGTGTTAATCACTGTGTGTGTGTTAATCACTGTGTGTGTGTTAATCACTGTGTGTGTGTTAATAACTGTGTGTGTGTGTGTGTGTGTTAATCACTGTGTGTGTGTTAATCTCTGTGTGTGTGTTAATAACTGTGTGTGTGTGTGTGTTAATCACTGTGTGTGTTAATCACTGTGTGTGTGTGTGTTAATCACTGTGTGTGTGTTAATCACTGTGTGTGTTAATCACTGTGTCTGTGTTAATCACTGTGTGTGTGTGTGTTAATCACTGTGTGTGTGTGTGTTAATCACTGTGTGTGTGTGTGTGTGTTAATCACTGTGTGTGTGTGTGTGTTAATCACTGTGTGTGTATTAATCACTGTGTGTGTGTGTGTGTGTGTTAATCATTGTGTGTGTGTGTTAATCACTGTGTGTGTTAATCACTGTGTGTGTGTGTGTTAATCACTGTGTGTGTGTGTGTTAATCACTGTGTGTGTGTGTGTGTGTGTGTGTGTGTGTGTGTGTGTGTGTGTGTGTGTGTGTGTGTGTTAATCACTGTGTGTGTTAATCACTGTGTGTGTTAATCACTGTGTGTGTGTGTGTGTTAATCACTGTGTGTGTGTTAATCACTGTGTGTGTGTTAATCACTGTGTGTGTGTGTGTGTGTGTGCTAATCACTGTGTGTGTTAATCACTGTGTGTGTGTGTGTTTAATCACTGTGTGTGTTAATCACTGTGTGTGTGTTAATCACTGTGTGTGTGTTAATCACTGTGTGTGTGTGTGTGTGTGTTAATCACTGTGTGTGTGTGTGTGTGTTAATCACTGTGTGTGTGTTAATCACTGTGTGTGTGTTAATCTCTGTGTGTGTGTGTGTTAATCACTGTGTGTGTGTTAATCACTGTGTGTGTGTTAATCTCTGTGTGTGTGTGTGTTAATCACTGTGTGTGTGTTAATCACTGTGTGTGTGTTAATCACTGTGTGTGTGTGTGTGTGTTAATCACTGTGTGTGTGTTAATCTCTGTGTGTGTGTGTTAATCACTGTGTGTGTGTGTTGTTTCAGAGTTACATCCACGGCAGCAGTCAGGCCCAGTTTGTAGCAGAAACTCACATCGTGCTGCTCTTCAGTATCCTTTACACACCTCAGTCTGACCCCTGACTTCTAACCCTGTATGAGAGCCTCTCATTGGCTACAGCTTCTCTCTATGACCCTTAACCTCCTGCCCCAGACTCTGCTGTTACCATGGGGATGGTGCTGTTGCACGAGGCGGCCACGTCAGATATGGACATTGGCAAGAGGAAAAGTATGTACCTAGATATCTCTCTCCTCTCTGCCTGTCTCTCTCCTTTCTCTCGATCTCTGTCTATATCCATCTTTCTGTCTCTCTCTTTCAATTGAATTCCAAGTGTTTAATTGGCATGGGAAACACATTACATCACCAAAGGTATGTGGACACCTTTTCAAATGAGTGGATTCGACTGTGTCAGCCACACCCGTTGCTGACAGGTGTATAAACGGTGTATAAAATCGAGCACACATTCATGCAATCTCCACAGATAAACATTGGCAGTAGAATGGCCTTATTGAAGAGCTCAGTGACTTTCAAGGTGGCACCGTCATAGGATGCCACCTTTTCCAACAAGTCAGTTGGTGAAATTTCTGCCCTACAATGGTCAACTGGTCAACTGTAAGTGCTGTTATTGTGAAGTGGAAATGTCTAGACCAGTGGTTCCCAAACGTTTTATAGTCCCGTACCCCCTAAGCAAGCTGGTCCTGGGGCTCTGTTCACAAACACAAACACACCCTACAGAGCCCCAGGACCAGCTTGCTTAGGGGACTCTTCTCCAGGTTCATCTCTCTGAAGGTGATGGCTTTGTTATGGAAGGTTTGGGAATCGCTTCCTTTTAGGTGGTTATAGATTTTAACGGCTCTTTTCTGGATTTTGATAATTAGTGGGTATCGGCCTAATTCTGCTCTGCATGCATTATTTGGTGTTCTACGTTGTACACTGAGGATATTTTTGCAGAATTCTGCGTGCAGAGTCTCAATTTGGTGTTTTGTGAAGTCATTGGTTGATGAGCGGACCCCAGACCTCACAACCATAAAGGGCAATGGGCTCTGACTGATTCAAGTATTTTTAGCCAAATCCTAATTGGTATGTTGAAATTTATGCTCCTTTTGATGGCATAGAATGCCCTTCTTGCCTTGTCTCTCAGATCATTCACAGCTTTGTGGAAGTTACCTGTGGCGCTGATGTTTAGGCCAAGGTATGTATTGTTTTTTGTGTACTCTAGGGCAACAGTGTCTAGATGGAATTTGTATTTGTGGTCCTGGTGACTGGACCTTTTTTGGAACACCATTATTTTGGTCTTACTGAGATTTACTGTCAGGGCCCAGGTCTGACAGAATCTGTGCATAAGATCTAGGTGCTGTTGTAGGCCCTCCTTGGTTGGTGACAGAAGCACCAGATCATCAGCAGACATTTGACTTGGGATTCTAGTAGGGTGAGGCCGGGTGCTGCAGACTTTCTAGTGCCCGCGCCAATTCGTTGATATATATGTTGAAGAGGGTGGGGCTTAAGCTGCATCCCTGTCTCACCCCATGACCCTGTGTGAAGACATTTGTGTGCTTTTTGCCAATTTTAACCGCACACTTGTTGTTTGTGTACATGGATTTTATAATGTCGTATGTTTTACCCCCAACACCACTTTCCATCAGTTTGTATAGCAGACCCTCATGCCAAATTGAGTCGAAGGCTTTTTTGAAATCAACAAAGCATGAGAAGACTTTGCCTTTGTTTTGGTTTGTTTGGTTGTCAATTAGGTGTGCAGGGTGAATTAGGGTGTGCATGGTCTGTTGTACGGTAATTTGGTAAAAAGCCAATTTGACATTTGCTCAGTACATTGTTTTCATTGAGGAAATGTACGAGTCTGCTGTTAACCTCTTGCTCCTACCTGGCACGCAGGCGTCCCATCTAGAGCTCTGGAAATGCAATGCGCTACGCTAAATGCTAATAGTATTAGTTAAAACTCAAACGTTCATTAAAATACACATGCAGGGTATTGAATTAAAGCTACACTCGTTGTGAAACCAGGCAACAAGTCAGATTTTTAAAATGCTTTTTCGGCGAAAGCATGAGAAGCTATTATCTGATAGCATGTAACACCCCAAAAGACCCGCAGGGGACGTAAACAAAATAATTAGCATAGTCAGTCGCTACACAAACCGCACAAATAAAATATAAAACATTTATTACCTTTGACCATCTTCTTTGTTGGCACTCCTTGATGTCCCATATTCACTACTTTTATTTCGATTAAATCGGTCCATATATAGCCTAGATATCGATCTATGAAGACTGTGTGATAAACGGAAAAAAATAGCGTTTCATAACGTAACGTCATTTTTTTAAATTCAAAAAGTCAACGATAAACTTTCACAAAACACTTCGAAATACTTTTGTAATGCAACTTCAGGTATTAGTACACGTTAATAAGCGATAAAATTAATCAGGAGGCGATGTCAATTCTATAGGTGTCTGTCTCGAAAAATGTCTTTGAGAGAGCTCGACCAAAAAATCAGGTCGGAGACCGGAGGGAATCGATTCCCTTGATTCGGTTAGACCAAGAATCAAAGCTGAATCAAATGACAAGACTCTAGACAACGCGTGGAAGCTGTAGGCACTGCAACCTCGGCCTCATTTAATTCGGTTCACTTTGAACAATTCCTTGAAGTCGCGCACGGATATGTATTTCTTAACAGGTTAATGATAATGCAGAGGATTTTCCCAAGGTTACTGTTGATGCATATTCCATGGTAGTTATTGGGGTCAAATTTGTCTCCACTTTTGTGGATTGGGGTGATCAGTCCTTGGTTCCAAATATTGGGGAAGATGCCAGAGCTAAGGATGATGTTAAAGAGTTTTAGTATAGCCAATTGGAATTTGTTGTCTGTATATTTGATAATTTCATTGAGGATACCATCAACACCACAGGCCTTTTGGGTTGGAGGGTTTTTATTTTGTCCTGTAACTCATTCAATGTAATTGGAGAATCCAGTGGGTTCTGGTATTCTTTAATAGTTGATTCTAAGATCTGTATTTGATCATGTATATGTTTTTGCACTTTATTCTTTGTTATAGAGCCAAAAAAGGTTGGAGAAGTGGTTTACCCATACATCTCCATTTTGATAGATCATTCTTTGTGTTGTTGTTTGTTTGGTGTTTTCCAATTTTCCCAGAAGTGGTTAGAGTCTATTGATTCTTCAATTACATTGAGCTGATTTCTGACATGCTGTTCCTTCTTTTCCGTAGTGTATTTGTGTATTGTTTTAGTGATTCACCATAGTGAAGGCGTAGACTCTGGTTTTCCGGGTCTCTATGTTTTAGGTTGGACAGGTTTCTCAATTTCTTTCTTAGATTTTTGCATTCTTCATCAAACCATTTGTCATTATTGTTCATTTTCTTCGGTTTTCTGTTTGAGATTTTTAGATTTGATAGGGAAGCCGAGAGGTCAAATATACTGTTAAGATTTTCTACTGCCAAGTTTACACCTTCACTATTACAGTGGAACGTTTTTACCCAGGAAATTGTCTAAAAGGATTGAATGTGTTGTTGCCTAATTGTTTTTTGGTAGCTTTCCAAACTGCATTTCTTCCATCTATAGCATTTCTTAATGTTACTCAGTTCCTTTGGCTTTGATGCCTCATGATTGAGTATTGCTCTGTTTAAGTATCTCACCATACCTTCTCTTCTATGCAATCTGGTTTCAGAGCTGGTCATGGGTGCACCTCAGCCACGCTCAAGGTCCTAAACGATAACTTAACCACCATCGATAAGAAACATTACTGTGAAGCCGTATTCATTGATCTGGCCAAGGCTTTCTACTCTGTCAATCACCACATCCTCATCGGCAGACTCGACAGCCTTGGTTTCTCAAATTATTGCCTCGCCTGGTTCACCAACCACTTCTCTGATAGAGTTCAGTGTGTCAAATCGGAGGGTCTGCTGTCCGGACCTCTGGCAGTCTCTATGGGGGTGCCACAGGGTTCAATTCTTGGACCGACTCTCTTCTCTGTATACATCAATGAGGTCGCTTCTTGCTGCTGGTGAGTCTCTGATCCACCTCTACGCAGACGACACCATTCTGTATACTTCCGGCCCTTCTTTGGACACTGTGTTAACAACCCTCCAAGCAAGCTTCAATGCCATACAACTCTCCTTCTGTGGCCTCCAATTGCTCTTAAATACAAGTACAACTAAATGCATGCTCTTCAACCGATCGCTACCTGCACCTACCCGCCTGTCCAACATCACTACTCTGGACGGCTCTGACTTAGAATACGTGGACAACTACAAATACTTAGGTGTCTGCTGAGACTGTAAACTCTCCTTCCAGACCCATATCAAACATCTCCAATCCAAAGTTAAATCTAGAATTGGCTTCCTATTTCGCAACAAAGCATCCTTCACTCATGCTGCCAAACATACCCTTGTAAAACTGACCATCCTACCAATCCTCGACTTTGGCGATGTCATTTACAAAATAGCCTCCAATACCCTTCTCAACAAATTGGATGCAGTCTATCACAGTGCAATCCGTTTTGTCACCAAAGCCCCATATACTACCCACCATTGCGACCTGTACGCCCGTTGGCTGGCCCTCGCTCAAGTCCCCCCCTTATCTCAGCTCGCTGGTCACCATAGCATCTCCCACCTGTAGCACACTGTAAAGGTTTTGACTTGAGGTTATTATTTATAGGGGTGCCAGGTAGGTTGTGCCTACCAGAGAAAACATTGGTTTCTCCTTTTAGTTTGGGTGGGAATGAGTCCCATCTGGTCCATCAAGTAAGTAACCCAGTATTAAACATACCATCAATATAACAATTATTTTACCACAGAACTTAAAGCGTATCAACTCTTACTAAGTCCTCAACTACAACTAACTAACTAGTCGGTCAGTTAGACAATCCAATCCGCCAATAGATCTCCAGCGGAGAAAGGCCACGGAGAGGTGTAGTCCACGGACGCAAAGAGTGGATCCGATCCTGGGTAAACTCTATTAGGCTACAAAACACACGTTTAACGGCAACAAAACAAACGGAATAGAGAAGCTTCGGGAACTGAGGGTTGAACACATCCTCAGTCACGCCCATCACAACCCCACTTTTGCAGCTGATGCTATTTAATTGGGAATTAAAGGAAAGCACCCTATTGGAAGGAGAAGCACTGAGACGGGTCAGAAAATTTGGGGCCGTCACAACACGCTCCAGCAGGTATATCTCTAGTCACCCCCAAAACCAATTCTTTCTTTGGCCGCCCCTCCTTCCAGTTCTCTGCTGCCAATGACTGGAACGAACAACAAACATCTCTGAAACTGGAAACACTTATCTCCCTCACTAGCTTTAAGAACCAACTGTCAGAGCATCTTACAGATTACTGCACCTGTACATAGCCCACCTATAATTTAGCCCAAACAACTACCTCTTTTCCCTACTGTATTTAATTAATTTATTTATTTTGCTCCTTTGCACCCCATTATTTTTATTTCTACTTTGCACATTCTTCCATTGCAAATCTACCATTCCAGTGTTTTACTTGCTATATTGTATTTACTTTGCCACCATGGCCTTTTTTTTTTTTGCCTTTACCTCCCTTATCTCACCTCATTTGCTCACATCCTATATAGACTTATTTCTACTGTATTATTGACTGTATGTTTGTTTTACTCCATGTGTAACTCTGTGTCGTTGTATCTGTCGAACTGCTTTGTTTTTATCTTGGCCAGGTCGCAATTGTAAATGAGAACTTGTTCTCAACTTGCCTACCCGGTTAAATAAAGGTGTTCTCAACTAGCCTACCTGGTTAAATAAAGGTGTTCTCAACTAGCCTACCTGGTTAAATAAAGGTGTTCTCAACTTGCCTACCTGGTTAAATAAAGGTGTTCTCAACTTGCCTACCCGGTTAAATAAAGGTGTTCTCAACTAGCCTACCTGGTTAAATAAAGGTGTTCTCAACTAGCCTACCTAAGTTAAATAAAGGTGTTCTCAACTAGCCTACCTGGTTAAATAAAGGTGTTCTCAACTAGCCTACCTGGTTAAATAAAGGTGTTCTCAACTTGCCTACCCGGTTAAATAAAGGTGTTCTCAACTGGCCTACCCGGTTAAATAAAGGTGTTCTCAACTGGCCTACCTGGTTAAATAAAGTCCCCGTCACCCCTAACCTGTTTCTCAACTGGTCCCCTCACCCGTCCCTGTCAAATCCCGTCCTCACCCTCTCTCTCCTGGCACCCTCTCCTCCGTCCCCTCACCCCTCTCCTCCGTCCCTGTCACCCTCACCCTCTCCTCCGTCCCCCCCCTCACCCTCTCCTCCGTCCCTGTCACCCTCTCCTCCATCCCTCCATCCCCTCAACCTCTCCTCCACCAGCAGTCTGATCTTCTCCTCTGTTCTTCTCCTGATTCTGCTCTTTCTCCTGTTGAAGTTGTCTCACCACAGTCCAGAGTGCAGATATGTCTCTGTCCACCTCCAGCTCTCCGGGTCTGGTTAAGGGGTGTTGTTGTGCTGGACTGTTGTCTGGGTCTGTGCTGACTGAAGTGTAATCACCTGCTGTTCCAGCTCCACCTGCCTTACCTCCAGCTGGGTGAATTTATCCTTCATTTCAATGAGGGAGTAGTAATATGTGCTGGGAGGTTGACTCTCCGCTGGGGGTTGCTCGTCTGTGGGGTTACATAATGAAGAGGTCTGGTCTGACCCGCCTGGGGTGGGGGTATCTTTGTCAAGGGAGAGCTTCTCCTGCTGGGCTGATTCTTTAATTTGGTGAAAGTCCAGCTGAAACTTTTTGGGGTTACCCTGTACCATTACTGTTCCGGACTTATAGAGGTTTATATTAGCTGACTCAGAGTCCTCGTTGTCAAGTATCCTGAGTTTCCACCCCTCGTTAACACCTCCTCTTAACAAAGGGGTAGTGTGCTAATATAGCACTGTGCCATGCCAGGGGATGGTTTGTGTGGAAGATAAGGTTGCTGATGTTCCCATTTTTGTAATAGTCAGCTAAAAGTGTCTCTTGATTTTCCATAAGAGCTTTATTTTGTAATCTTTTCTTGCCTTATCATTCTTTACATGCACAGGGTACTGTACTTGAATTACCTCTGAACAGCGGGAGGTAGCTTCTAAGGCCTCTCCATTTGGTTGGGGTAGACTGTGTGATTCTCCTGCCATTGTTGGGCTAATGGGCTTTGACACCTCTCACTGACACGTCAGTGCTAGTTGAAGCTGTATAAAGCTTGGCAGAATTATGTTAGAATTCAGTCCTTATAAAGTAATGTTGTGTATTTTTCTTCTTGGCTTTTGGAAATAAGATATAGTTTCAGACTAAACATTACTCACTCAGTTCCAGGTTGGATGGTGTTTTCTGTTGTTTTCCAGATAATTTGCTGTATATGTATATCATCCTTGGTAGTTGTGAACCTTCCAGGTGATTCCGTATTCCGTCCAAAATCAGGCTGTAGGTTTTAAGTTTTGATGTGAAGTGGGGTATATGTTGTAGAGGGTAGAATCCAGTATGTGTTCCAAAAAAATAAGTTTAACTATCTTTTTTAAGAAAATAAAATGCTGAAAAATGCAGGAGCTCATCTGATCGTGACCTCTGCTCTCTCTCTCTCCTTTCCCCCTCTCTGTCTCCTCTGTCTCTAGTCATGTGTGTAGCAGGGATCGGTCTGGTGATGCTCTTATCGTGACTTCTGCTCAGTCATGTGTAGCAGGGATCGGTCTGGTGATGCTCTGATCGTGACTCTGCTCTCTCTCTCCCTTTCCCCCTCTCTGTCTCCTCTGTCTCTAGTCATGTGTGTAGCAGGGATCGGTCTGGTGATGCTCTGATCGTGAGTCTGCTCTCTTCTCTCCTTTCCCTCTCTGTCTCCTCTGTCTCTAGTCATGTGTAGCAGGGATGGGTCTGGTGATGCTCTTATGTGACCTCTGCTCTGATCTCTCTGCTCCTTTCCCCCCTCTCTGTCTCCTCTGTCTCTAGTCATGTGTAGCAGGGATCGGTCTGGTGATGCTCTGAGGTGACACTTCTTTTTCTCTCTCTCCCTTTCCCCTCTCTGTCTCCTCTGTCTCTAGTCATGTGTGTAGCAGGGATCGGTCTCTCTGATCGTGACCTCTGCTCTCTCTCCTTTTCCCCTCTCTGTCTCCTCTGTCTCTAGTCATGTGTAGCAGGGATCGGTCTGGTGATGCTCTTATCGTGACCTCTGCTCTCTCTCTCTCCTTTCCCTCTCTGTGTGTAGCTCCTCTGTCTCCTCATGTGTAGCAGGGATCGGTCTGGTGATGCCTGATCGTGACCTCTGCTCTCTCTCTCTTCTCCTTTCCCCCTCTCTGTCTCCTCTGTCTCTAGTCATGTGTGAGGGATCGGTCGGTCTCCTCTGTCTCTAGTCATGTGTGTAGCAGGGATGGGTCTGGTGATGCTCTGATCGTGACCTCTGCTCTCTCTCTCCTTTCCCCCTCTCTGTCTCCTCTGTCTCTAGTCATGTGTGTAGCAGGGATCGGTCTGGTGAGGATCGGTCTGTCTCTAGTCATGCTCTGGTGATCGATGACCTCTGCTCTCTCTCCTTTCTCCTGTTTCCCTCTCTGTCTCCTCTGTCTCTAGTCATGTGTGTAGCAGGGATCGGTCTGGTGATGCTCTGATCGTGACCTCTGCTCTCTCTCTCCTTTCCCCCTCTCTGTCTCCTAGTCTCTAGTCATGTGTGTAGCAGGGATGGGTCTGGTGATGTTTCGATCGTGATCTCTGCTCTCTCTTCTTCCTTTCCCCTCTCTTGTCTCCCTCTGCTGTCTGTCAGGGATCATCTTGAGACCTCTGCTCTCTCTCTCTTCTCCTTTCCCCTCTCTGTCTCCTCTGTCTCTAATGTGTAGCAGGGATCGGTCTGGTGATGCTCTTCTTCAGTTGGCTGCTGTCCATCTTTAGAGCTAAATACCATGGATACCCTTACAGGTAATAAACACACACAGACACACACACACCTACATTTCACTCCGTTGTCTGACTGACTGTTGTGTTTCCAGTTTCCTGTTGAGTTAGAGAGCTGGGAGGAAGAAGCCTGAAGCTCCATAGTGCCTCGGACGCCACACACCAGAACACTGTTCATCTGGGGTTATCTCCTCTTCTGTTGCTGGAAAACTACCAGGAAGACATTGTTTACATTGACATTCACAAAGTTCACAATGTCTTTTTATTAATAAATACTGTACATGAATATAAACATAATCCATTAAATGTAGATATGAAGGTGACCATTGACAGCAGCAGCAGACGGGACATAACAGTCAGTGGTCAAAATGGTGGTGAGATGGAAGGAGGGGAGGGGCATGAGGATGTTCTATCTACATAGAGGGGAGGGGCATGAGGATGTTCTATCTACATAGAGGGGAGGGGCATGAGGATGTTCTATCTACATAGAGGGGAGGGCATGAGGATGTTCTATCTACATAGAGGGGAGGGGCATGAGGATGTTCTATCTACATAGAGGAGGGGCATGAGGATGTTCTATCTACATAGAGGGAGGGGCATGAGGATGTTATATCTACATAGAGGGGAGGGGCATGAGGATGTTTCTCTACATAGAGGGGAGGGGCATGAATATTATATCTATATAGGAGGGAGGGGGATAAGGATGTTCTATCTACATAGAGGGGAGGGGGTTAAGGATGTTCTATCTACATAGAGGGGAGGGGCATAAGGATGTTCCCATCTACATAGAGGGGAGGGGCATAAGGATTTTCTATACTACAGCATAGAGGGCATAAGGATGTTCTATCTACATAGAGGGGGGAGGGGCATAAGGATGTTATATCTACATAGAGGGGGGGGCATAAGGATGTTTCTATCTACATAGAGGGGATGGGATAAGGATGTTCTATCTATATAGAGGGGGGGGATAGGATGTTCTATCTACATAGAGGGAGGGGAATAATGATGTTCTATCTACATAGAGGGGAGGGCATAAGGATGTTCTATCTACATAGAGGGGAGGGGCATAAGGATGTTCTATCTACATAGAGGAGGAGGGGCATAAGGATGTTCTATCTACATAGAGTAGGGGCATAAGAATGTTCTATCTACATAGAGGGGAGGGGGCATAAGGATGTTCTATCTACATAGAGGGGAGGGGCATAAGGATGTTCTATCTACATAGAGGGAGGGGCATAAGAATAGTATATCTATATAGAGGGGGAGGGGGATAAGGATGTTCTATCTACATAGAGGGGGGGATAAGGATGTTCTATCTACATAGAGGGGAGGGGTTAAGGATGTTCTATCTACATAGAGGAAGGGGGATAATGATGTTCTATCTACATAGAGGGGAGGGGGATTAAGGATGTTCTATCTACATAGAGGGGGGGGATAAGGATGTTCTATCTACATAGAGGGGGGAGGGGTTAAGGATGTTCTATCTACATAGAGGGGGATAAGGATGTTCTATCTACATAGAGGGGAGGGGATTAATGATGTTCTAAACATAAGTGGGGAGGGGTATAATGATGTTCTATCTACATAGAGGAGGGGGCATAAGGATGTTCTATCTACATAGAGGGAGGGGGATAATGATGTTCTACCTACATAGAGGAGGGGAGGGGGATTAATGATGTAATATCTACATGGAGGAAGGGGCATAAGGATGTTCTATCTACATAGAGGAGGGGGGATAAGAATGTTCTATCTACATGGAGGAAGGGGCATAAGGATGTTCTATCTACATAGAGGAGGGAGATAAGAATGTTCTATCTACATGGAGGAGGGGATAAGGATGTTCTATCTACATAGAGGAGGGGGATAAGAATGTTCTATCTACATGGAGGAAGGGGCATAAGGATGTTCTATCTACATAGAGGAGGGGAGATAAGGATGTTCTATCGACATGGAGGAAGGGGATAAGGATGTTCTATCTACATAGAGGGGGATAAGGATGTTCTATCTACATAGAGGGAGGGGGATAAGGATGTTCTATCTACATAGAGGGAGGGGCATGAGGATGTTCTATCTACATAGAGGGAGGGCATGAGGATGTTCTATCTACATAGAGGGGAGAGGGCATAAGGATGTTCTATCTACATAGAGGGAGGGCATGAGGATGTTCTATCTACATAGAGGGGGGGCATGAGGATGTTATATCTACATAGAGGGGAGGGCATGAGGATGTTCTATCTACATAGAGGGGAGGGGCATGGGAGGATGTTATATCTACATAGAGGGGAGGGCATGAGGATGTTCTATCTACATGGAGGGGGGGTTAAGGATGTTCTATCTACATAGAGGGAGGGGTTAAGGATGTTCTATCTACATAGAGGGAGGGGAGATAAGGATGTTCTATCTACATAGAGGGAGGGGCATAAGGATGTTCTATCTACATGAACATAAGAATGCCCCTCCTATCTGCATAGAGGGGGAGGGGCATAAGGATGTTTCTATCACATAGAGGGAGGGGCATAAGGATGTTCTATCTACATAGAGGGATGGGCATAAGGATGTTCTATCTACATAGAGGAGGGGCATAGGAATGTTCTATCTACATAGAGGAGGAGGGGCATAAGGATGTTCTATCTACATAGAGGGAGGGGCATAAGGATGTTATATCTACATAGAGGAGGAGGGGCATAAGGATGTTCTATCTACATAGTGTAGGGGCATAAGAATGTTCTATCTACATAGAGGGGGGGCATAAGAATCCGTTCTATCTACATAGAGGGAGGGGCATAAGGATTTTCTATACATAGAGTAGGGGCATAAGAATTGGTAGAGTCTATATAGATTATCAGTGGGATAAGGATGTCTTCTACATTCCATTAAGGATGTTCCTTCATGTAGCTCAGGGGTTAAGGATGTTCTATCTGTAGAGGCCAGGGTATAAGGGTTCTATCTCCTGTTCCTGGGATACGGTTAGAATGTTTACACATGACTTTGGATAAAAGATGTTCTTTCTACATAAATGGGATAAGGATTATTATCTACATGAGGGGAGATAAGGATGTTCTGCCTACAGAGGAAGGGGTAAGGATGTTCTAAAACATAGAGTGGAGGGAGGGGGTAAGGATGTTCTATCTACAGAGGAGGGGGCATAAGGATGTTCTATCTACATAGAGGGGATGGGGAGGATATGTTCTACTACAGAGTTTGTTCTTGGATTAATGATCTAAAGCTACTGGAGGTCTATGGTTATAAGGATGTTCTATCTGGTCTAGAGGAGGGGAGATAAGAATGTTCTATCTACATGGAGGAAGGGGGATAAGGATGTTCTATCTGTTATAGAGAAGGGGAGATATGTTCTATCGGACATGGAGGAAGTGGGTTAAGGATGTTCTATCTACACAGAGGGGGATAACTGGATGTTCTATCTACATAGAGAGGGGGATAAGGATGTTCTATCTTACATAGAGGGAGTGTTGGGGTTAGGAGAAACATAGAGTAGGGAGGGTATAAGATGTTCTATCTACATAGAGAAAGGGGGATAGGGATGTTCTAAACATAGAGTAGGGAGGGGCATAAGGATGTAACTGGGTACATAGAGGAGGCATAGGGATTGTTCTATCTACATAGAGGGAGGGGGATATGGATGTTCTAAACATAGAGTGTTGGGGCATAAGATGAACAGAGAGGGGGATAGGGATGTTCTGCTACATAGAGGAGGGGAGATAAGAATGTTCTATCTACATAGAGGGGCATAAGGATTTTCTATAACATAGAGGGGGTAAGAATATTATATCTACATGGGGGTAACTGATGTTCTATCTACATAGAGGAGGGGAGTAAGGATGTTCTATCTACATAGAGGAAGGGGTTAGGGATGTTCTATCTACATAGAGTTGAGGGGAGAACAGAGAGGTTCTATCTACATAGAGGAGGGAGATAAGGATGTTATATCTACATGGGGATAGGGATGTTCTATCTACATAGAGAGGGGAGATAAGAATGTTGGGGTTAGAGAACAGAGAGGGTCTGTAACATAGAGTGTTGGAGATAGAGAACACATAGAGGAAGGGATAAAGTTGTTATATCTGTATAGAGGAAATGGGGAGGGATATTGATCTGCAGTGTTTGTTCTGTATATGCATCTAAAGCTCTGTGTTGGTCTATGGTTATACAGTGTCTTACTGGTCTAGTGTGTCTGATCAGTGTTGACTTGGTTAGAGAACGGAGAGGGTCTGTAACTGAGTGTTGCGGTTGAGAGAACGTGGAGAATCTGTAACTGAGTGTTGGGGTTAGAGAACAGAGGGTCTGTAACTGGGTGTTGGGGTTAGAGAACAGAGAGGGTCTGTAACTGAGTGTTGGGGTTAGAGAACAGAGGGTCTGTAACTGAGTGTTGGGGTTAGAAAACGGAGGGGTCTGTATCTGAGTGTTGGGGTTAGAGAACGGAGAGGGTCTGTAACTAGGTGTTGGGGTTAGAGAACGGAGAGGGTCTGTAACTGGGTGTTGGGGTTAGAGAACGGAGAGGGTCTGTAACTAGGTGTTGGGTTAGAGAATGGAGAGGGTCTGTAACTGGGTGTTGGGGTTAGAGAGCGGAGAGGGTCTGTAACTGAGTGTTGGGGTTAGAGAACGGAGAGGGTCTGTAACTGAGTGTTGGGGTTAGAGAACGGAGAGGGTCTGTAACTGGGTGTTTGGGTTAGAGAACGGAGAGGGTCTGTAACTGAGTGTTGGGGTTAGAGAACAGAGAGGGTCTGTAACTGAGTGTTGGGGTTAGAGAACAGAGAGGGTCTGTAACTGGGTGTTGGGGTTAGAGAACAGGGTCTGTAACTGGGTTGGAGTTAGAGAACAGAGAGGGTCTGTAACTAGGTGTTGGGGTTAGGGAACGGAGAGGGTCTGTAACTGAGTGTTTGGGTTAGAGAACAGAGAGGGTCTGTAACTGGGTGTTGGGGTTAGAGAACGGAGAGGGTCTGTAACTGGGTGTTGGGGTTAGAGAACGGAGAGGGTCTGTAACTGAGTGTTGGGGTTAGAGAACGGAGAGGGTCTGTAACTGAGTGTTGGGGTTAGAGAACGGAGAGGGTTTGTAACTGAGTGTTGGGGTTAGAGAACGGAGAGGGTCTGTAACTGAGTGTTGGGGTTAGAGAACAGAGAGGGTCTGTAACTGAGTGTTGGGGTTAGAGAACAGAGAGGGTCTGTAACTGAGTGTTGGGGTTAGAGAACGGAGAGGGTCTGTAACTGAGTGTTGGGGTTAGAGAACGGAGAGGGTCTGTAACTGAGTGTTGGGGTTAGAGAACGGAGAGGGTCTGTAACTGAGTGTTGGGGTTAGAGAACAGAGAGGGTCTGTAACTGAGTGTTGGGGTATGGAGGGTGATGTGATATCTGACTGAGCTGCTGTATGTCTCTGTCTGTCTCAGGTGGTGATGATACTTGTTGCCATTAAAGTGCCTTAATGACTATTCTGCCTCCTGTGGATGTTTCCAGTGTTCTGTCTCCTCACTACAGTCCTGACAAATTTGCATTGTACCAGAATGACAGCCCAAACAGCACAACCCGTCATTCTGTTACCTAACTTTGCATCTCCACTGTTCTTCAAGTAAATATGTTTTTGTGAACTGTTCAGTGGAAAGTGTTCAAAGTAGTCCTTGTGCAAACAGTTGTATGGTTTGTTCAATTTTGAAATCATTGATTTAAAGTGAAAAATCTGATTGTCTGTGTCATTCTGTTACTGTGGAATATACCATTAACTTCTTGCGTCGAGCCATCCCGGATCCGGTATCGTGACTACAGCCTCAATCTCATTACCATAACGCAACGTTAACTATTCATGAAAATCGCAAATGAAATGAAATTAATCTATTTGCTCTCAAGCTTAGCCTTTTGTTAACAACACTGTCATCTCAGATTTTCTAAATATGCTTCTCAACCATTGCAAAACAAGCATTTGTGTAACAGTATTGATAGCTAGCGTAGCATTTAGCGTAGCATTTAGCGTTAGCATTCAGCAGGCAACATTTTCACAAAAACCAGAAAAGCATTCAAATAAGATCATTTACCTTTGAAGAACTTTGGATATTTTCAATGAGGAGACTCTCAGATAGCAAATGTTCAGTTTTTCCTGAAAGATTATTTGTTTAGGACAAATCGCTCCGTTTTCTGCGTCACGTTTAGCTACGGAAAAAACCTGTATCCAGGATTGTGTAAAATCTATCCGCAAGCTCATTAGCATAACACAATGTTAACTATTCATGAAAATCGCAAATGAAATGAAATTAATCTATTTGCTCTCAAGCTTAGCCTTTTGTTAACAACACTGTCATCTCAGATTTTCAAAATTGCAATCTAGCATTTGTGTAACAGTACTGATAGCTAGCGTAGCATTTAGCGTTAGCATCAGCAGGAAACATTTTCACAAAAACCAGCAAAAACATTCAAATAAATCATTTTACCTTTGAAGAACTTCGGATGTTTTCAATGAGGAGACTCTCAGATAGCAAATGTTCAGTTTTTCCTGAAAGATTTTTGTGCAGGAGAAATCGGTCCGTTTGGTGCTTCACGTTTGGCTACCAAAAAAAGAAAATTCAGTTATCCAAACGCCAAACTTTTTCCAAATTAACTCCATATGCTCGACTGAAACATGGCAACGTTGTTTTAGAACCAACCTCAAGGTGTTTTTCTACATATCTCTTCAATGATGTATCGTTCCTGGAAGTGTGCTTCTCCCTCTGTATCACGTGGTAAAATGAGTGCTACTGAGAATTACGCACCAACTCAGACAAAGGACACCGGGCGGACCCCTGGCAAATGTAGTCTCTTATGGCCAATCTTCCAATGATATGCCTACAAATACGTCACAATGCTGCAGACGTCTTGGACGAACGGCAGAGAGCATAAGCTCGTTCACAGCATATTCACAGCCATAAAGGAGATCGATAGTAAAACAGAGCCTCAAAATTCAGCTCATTTCCTGTTTGAGGTTACATCTTGGTTTCGCCTGTAGCATCATTTCTGGGGCACTCACAGATAATATCTTTGCAGTTTTGAAAACGTCAGAGTGTTTTCTTTCCAAAGCTGCCAATTATATGCATAGTCGAGCATCTTTTCGTGACAAAATATTGCGCTTAAAACGGGAACGTTTTTATCCAATAATGATATAGCGCTCCCATAGGTTGAAGAGG
>NC_068450.1:3123331-3170536 GCF_023373465.1 Oncorhynchus keta | reverse complement strand
ATTGACAGCAGCAGCAGACGGGACATAACAGTCAGTGGTCAAAATGGTGGTGAGATGGAAGGAGGGGAGGGGCATGAGGATGTTCTATCTACATAGAGGGGAGGGGCATGAGGATGTTCTATCTACATAGAGGGGAGGGCATGAGGATGTTCTATCTACATAGAGGGGAGGGGCATGAGGATGTTCTATCTACATAGAGGGGAGGGGCATGAGGATGTTCTATCTACATAGAGGAGGGGCATGAGGATGTTCTATCTACATAGAGGGGAGGGGCATGAGGATGTTCTATCTACATAGAGGGGGAGGGGCATAAGGATTTTCTATACATAGAGTAGGGGCATAAGAATATTATATCTATATAGAGGAGGGGAGGGGGATAAGGATGTTCTATCTACATAGAGGGGAGGGGCATAAGGATGTTCTATCTACATAGAGGGATGGGCATAAGGATGTTCTATCTACATAGAGGGGAGGGGCATAAGGATTTTCTATACATAGAGTAGGGGCATAAGAATATTATATCTATATAGAGGAGGAGGGGGATAAGGATGTTCTATCTACATAGAGGGAGGGGGTTAAGGATGTTCTATCTATATAGGGGGGGGGGATAAGGATGTTCTATCTACATAGAGGGGAGGGGGATAATGATGTAATATCTACATAGAGGGGAGGGCGAATAATGATGTAATATCTACATAGAGGGAGGGGGCATAAGGATGTTCTATCTACATAGAGGAGGGGGCATAAGGATGTTCTATCTACATAGAGGGAGGGGGATAATGATGTTCTATCTACATAGAGGGAGGGGTTAAGGATGTTCTATCTACATAGAGGGGAGGTGGATACGGATGTTCATCTACATAGAGGGGAGGGGTTAAGGATGTTCTATCTACATAGAGGGGAGGGGTTAAGGATGTTCTATCTACATAGAGGGGAGGGGATACGGATGTTCTATCTACATGGAGGAGGGGGGGATAATGATGTTCTATCTACATAGAGGAAGGGGGATAATGATGTTCTATCTACATGGAGGAGGGGGGGATAATGATGTAATATCTACATGGAGGAGGGGAGGGGATTAATGATGTAATATCTACATGGAGGAGGGGGGGGATTAATGATGTAATATCTACATGGAGAAGGGGGGATTAATGATGTAATATCTACATGGAGGAGGGGAGGGGATTAATGATGTTCTATCTACATAGAGGGAGGGGGATTAATGATGTTCTATCTACATAGAGGAGGGGCATAAGGATGTTCTATCTACATAGAGGGGAGGGGGATAATGATGTTCTACCTACATAGAGGGAGGGGGTATAAGGATGTTCTATCTACATAGAGGAGGGGGCATAAGGATGTTCTATCTACATAGAGGGGAGGGGGGATAATGATGTTCTATCTACATGGAGGAGGGGGATAATGATGTTCTATCTACATAGAGGAGGGGGCATAAGGATGTTCTATCTACATAGAGGGGGGATAATGATGTTCTACCTACATAGAGGGGGGGGTATAAGGATGTTCTATCTACATGGAGGAGGGGGGTAATGATGTTCTACCTACATAGAGGGGAGGGGGTATAAGGATGTTCTATCTACATAGAGGGGGGATAATGATGTTCTATCTACATAGAGGGGAGGGGGATACGGATGTAATATCTACATGGAGGAGGGGAGATAAGGATGTTCTATCTACATAGAGGGGAGGGTTAAGGATGTTCTATCTACATAGTGGAGGGGAGATAAGAATGTTCTATCTACATAGGGAGGGAGATAAGAATGTTCTATCTACATAGTGGAGGGGAGATAAGAATGTTCTATCTACATAGTGGAGGGGATAAGAATGTTCTATCTACATAGTGGAGGGGAGATAAGGATGTTCTATCTACAAGTGGAGGGGAGATAAGAATGTTCTATCTACATAGAGGAGAGGAGGGGAGATAAGAATGTTCTATCTACATAGAGGGAGGGGGATTAATGATGTTCTATCTACATAGAGGGGAGGGGATTAATGATGTTCTATCTACATAGAGGAGGGAGATAAGGATGTTCTATCTACATAGAGGAGAGGAGGGAGATAAGAATGTTCTATCTACAAGTGGAGGAGATAAGAATGTTCTATCTACATAGTGGAGGGAGATAAGAATGTTCTATCTACAAGTGGAGGGGGATAAGAATGTTCTATCTACATAGTGGAGGAGATAAGAATGTTCTATCTACAAGTGGAGGGGAGATAAGGATGTTCTATCTACATAGAGGAGAGGAGGGAGATAAGAATGTTCTATCTACAAGTGGAGGAGATAAGAATGTTCTATCTACAAGTGGAGGGGAGATAAGAATGTTCTATCTACATAGTGGAGGGAGATAAGAATGTTCTATCTACAAGTGGAGGGAGATAAGAATGTTCTATCTACATGGAGGAAGGGGATAAGGATGTTCTATCTACCAACTGTAGCTCAGTTGGTAGAGCATGGAGATTATCAGTGGTCTTGTATGTCTTCCATTCCATTGTGGTCCTTCTGTAGCTCAGTTGGTAGAGCATGGCGCTTGTAACGCCAGGGTAGTGGGTTCGATTCCCGGGACCACCCATACGTAGAATGTATGCACACATGACTGTAAGTCGCTTTGGATAAAAGCGTCTGCTAAATGGCATATATTATTATAGAGGAGGGGAGATAAGGATGTTCTATCGACATGGAGGAAGGGGGATAAGGATGTTCTATCTACATGGAGGAAGGGGGATAGGGATGTTCTATCTACATAGAGGAGGGGATAAAGTTGTTATATCTGTATAGAGGAAATGGGGAGGGGATATTGATCTGCAGTGTTTGTTCTGCTATATGCATCTAAAGCTCTGTGTTGGTCTATGGTTATACAGTGTCTTACTGGTCTAGTGTGTTCATGATCAGTACAGACTTGGTTAGAGAACGGAGAGGGTCTGTAACTGAGTGTTGCGGTTAGAGAACGTGGAGAATCTGTAACTGAGTGTTGGGGTTAGAGAACAGAGAGGGTCTGTAACTGGGTGTTGGGGTTAGAGAACGGAGAGGGTCTGTAACTGAGTGTTGGGGTTAGAGAACGGAGAGGGTCTGTAACTGAGTGTTGGGGTTAGAGAACAGAGAGGGTCTGTAACTGGGTGTTGGGGTTAGAGAACGGAGAGGGTCTGTAACTGGGTGTTGGGGTTAGAGAACAGAGAGGGTCTGTAACTGAGTGTTGGGGTTAGAGAACAGAGAGGGTCTGTAACTGAGTGTTGGGGTTAGAGAACAGAGAGGGTCTGTAACTGGGTGTTGGGGTTAGAGAACGGAGAGGGTCTGTAACTAGGTGTTGGGGTTAGAGAACGGAGAGGGTCTGTAACTGAGTGTTGAGGTTAGAGAACAGAGAGGGTCTGTAACTGGGTGTTGGGGTTAGAGAACAGAGAGGGTCTGTAACTGAGTGTTGGGGTTAGAGAACGGAGAGGGTCTGTAACTGAGTGTTGAGGTTAGAGAACAGAGAGGGTCTGTAACTGGGTGTTGGGGTTAGAGAACAGAGAGGGTCTGTAACTGAGTGTTGGGGTTAGAGAACGGAGAGGGTCTGTAACTGAGTGTTGGGGTTAGAGAACAGAGAGGGTCTGTAACTGAGTGTTGGGGTTAGAGAACAGAGAGGGTCTGTAACTGAGTGTTGGGGTTAGAGAACGGAGAGGGTCTGTAACTGAGTGTTGGGGTTAGAGAACGGAGAGGGTCTGTAACTGAGTGTTGGGGTTAGAGAACAGAGAGGGTCTGTAACTGAGTGTTGGGGTTAGAGAACAGAGAGGGTCTGTAACTGAGTGTTGGGGTTAGAGAACGGAGAGGGTCTGTAACTGAGTGTTGGGGTTAGAGAACGGAGAGGGTCTGTAACTGGGTGTTGAGGTTAAAGAACGGAGAGGGTCTGTAACTGAGTGTTGGGGTTAGAGAACGGAGAGGGTCTGTAACTGAGTGTTGGGGTTAGAGAACGGAGCGGGTCTAACTGGGTGTTTGGGTTAGAGAACGGAGATGGTCTGTAACTGAGTGTTGGGGTTAGAGAACGGAGAGGGTCTGTAACTGAGTGTTGGGGTTAGAGAACGGAAAGGGTCTGTAACTGAGTGTTGGGGTTAGAGAACGGAGAGGGTCTGTAACTGAGTGTTGGGGTTAGAGAGCGGAGAGGGTCTGTAACTGAGTATTGGGGTTAGATAACGGAGAGGGTCTGTAACTGAGTGTTGGGGTTAGAGAACGGAGAGGGTCTGTAACTGAGTGTTGGGGTTAGAGAACAGAGAGGGTCTGTAACTGAGTGTTGGGGTTAGAGAACGGAGAGGGTCTGTAACTGAGTGTTGGGGTTAGAGAACGGAGAGGGTCTGTAACTAGGTGTTGGGGTTAGAGAACGGAGAGGATCTGTAACTGGGTGTTGGGGTTAGAGAACGGAGAGGGTCTGTAACTAGGTGTTGGGGTTAGAGAACGGAGAGGGTCTGTAACTGGGTGTTGGGGTTAGAGAACGGAGAGGGTCTGTAACTGAGTGTTGGGGTTAGAGAACGGAGAGGGTCTGTAACTGAGTGTTGGGGTTAGAGAACGGAAAGGGTCTGTAACTGAGTGTTGGGGTTAGAGAACAGAGAGGGTCTGTAACTGAGTGTTGGGGTTAGAGAACGGAGAGGGTCTGTAACTGAGTGTTGGAGTTAGAGAACAGAGAGGGTCTGTAACTGGGTGTTTGGGTTAGAGAACAGAGAGGGTCTGTAACTGAGTGTTGGGGTTAGAGAACAGAGAGGGTCTGTAACTGAGTGTTGGGGTTAGAGAACGGAAAGGGTCTGTAACTAAGTGTTGGGGTTAGAGAACAGAGAGGGTCTGTAACTGAGTGTTGGGGTTAGAGAACGGAAAGGGTCTGTAACTGGGTGTTGGGGTTAGAGAACAGAGAGGGTCTGTAACTGAGTGTTGGGGTATGGAGGGTGATGTGATATCTGACTGAGCTGCTGTATGTCTCTGTCTGTCTCAGGTGGTGATGATACTTGTTGCCATTAAAGTGCCTTAATGACTATTCTGCCTCCTGTGGATGTTTCCAGTGTTCTGTCTCCTCACTACAGTCCTGACAAATTTGCATTGTACCAGAATGACAGTCCAAACAGCACAACCCGTCATTCTGTTACCTAACTTTGCATCTCCACTGTTCTTCAAGTAAATATGTTTTTGTGAACTGTTCAGTGGACAGTGTTCAAAGTAGTCCTTGTGCAAACAGTTGTATGGTTTGTTCAATTTTGAAATCATTGATTTAAAGTGAAAAATATGATTGTCTGTGTCATTCTGTTACTGTGGAATATTTACATTTACATTACATTTTACATTTAAGTCATTTAGCAGACGCTCTTATCCAGAGCGACTTACAAATTGGTGCATTCACCTTATGACATCCAGTAGAACAGTCACTTTACAATAGTGCATCTAAATCTTAAAGGGGGGTGAGAAGGATTACTTATCCTATCCTAGGTATTCCTTAAAGAGGTGGGGTTTCAGGTGTCTCCGGAAGGTGGTGATTTACTCCGCTGTCCTGGCGTCGTGAGGGAGTTTGTTCCACCATTGGGGGCCAGAGCAGCGAACAGTTTTGACTGGGCTGAGCGGGAACTGTACTTCCTCAGTGGTAGGAGGCGAGCAGGCCAGGGGTGGATGAACGCAGTGCCCTTGTTTCGGTGTAGGGCCTGATCAGAACCTGGAGGTACTGAGGTGCCGTTCCCTCACAGCTCCGTAGGCAAGCACCATGGTCTTGTAGCGGATGCGAGCTTCAACTGGAAGCCAGTGGAGAGAGCGGAGGACATTTACATTACATTTAAGTCATTTAGCAGACGCTCTTATCCAGAGCGACTTACAAATTGGTGCATACACCTTATGACAACCAGTGGAACAGCCACTTGCATCTAAATCTTGTTGGGGGAGAAGGATTACTTACCCTTACTTACCCTATCCTAGGTATTCCTTGAAGAGGTGGGGTTTCAGGTGTCTCCGGAAGGTGGTGATTGACTCCGCTGTCCTGGCGTCGTGAGGAGTTTGTTCCACCATTGGGGGCCAGAGCAGCGAACAGTTTTGACTGGGCTGAGCGGGAACTGTACTTCCTCAGTGGTAGGGAGGCGAGCAGGCCAGAGGTGGATGAACGCAGTGCCCTTGTTTGGGTGTAGGGCCTGATCAGAGCCTGGAGGTACTGAGGTGCCGTTCCCTCACAGCTCCGTAGGCGAGCACCATGGTCTTGTAGCGGATGCGAGCTTCAACTGGAAGCCAGTGGAGAGAGCGGAGGAGCGGGGTGACGTGAGAGAACTTGGGAAGGTTGAACACCAGACGGGCTGCGGCGTTCTGGATGAGTTGTAGGGGTTTAATGGCACAGGCAGGGAGCCCAGCCAACAGCGAGTTGCAGTAATCAAGACGGGAGATGACAAGTGCCTGGATTAGGACCTGCGCCGCTTCCTGTGTGGGGCAGGGTCGTACTCTGCGGATGTTGTAGAGCATGAACCTACAGGAACGGGACACCGCCTTGATGTTAGTTGAGAACGTCAGGGTGTTGTCCAGGATCACGCCAAGGTTCTTAGCGCTCTGGGAGGAGGACACAATGGAGTTGTCAACCGTGATGGCGAGATCATGGAACGGGCAGTCCTTCCCCGGGAGGAAGAGGAGCTCCGTCTTGCTGAGGTTCAGCTTGAGGTGGTGATCCGTCATCCACACTGATATGTCTGCCAGACATGCAGAGATGCGATTCGCCACCTGGTCATCAGAAGGGGGAAAGGAGAAGATTAATTGTGTGTCGTCTGCATAGCAATGATAGGAGAGACCATGTGAGGTTATGACAGAGCCAAGTGACTTGGTGTATAGCGAGAATAAGAGAGGGCCTAGAACAGAGCCCTGGGGGACACCAGTGGTGAGAGCGCGTGGTGAGGAGACAGATTCTCGCCACGCCACCTGGTAGGAGCGACCTGACAGGTAGGACGCAATCCAAGCGTGGGCCGCGCCGGAGATGCCCAACTCGGAGAGGGTGGAGAGGAGGATCTGATGGTTCACAGTATCGAAGGCAGCCGATAGGTCTAGAAGGATGAGAGCAGAGGAGAGAGAGTTAGCTTTAGCAGTGCGGAGCGCCTCCGTGATACAGAGAAGAGCAGTCTCAGTTGAATGACTAGTCTTGAAACCTGACTGATTTGGATCAAGAAGGTCATTCTGAGAGAGATAGCGGTAGAGCTGGCCAAGGACGGCACGCTCAAGAGTTTTGGAGAGAAAAGAGAGAAGGGATACTGGTCTGTAGTTGTTGACATCGGAGGGATCGAGTGTAGGTTTTTTCAGAAGGGGTGCAACTCTCGCTCTCTTGAAGACGGGAGGGACGTAGCCAGCGGTCAGGGATGAGTTGATGAGCGAGGTGAGGTAAGGGAGAAGGTCTCCGGAAATGGTCTGGAGAAGAGAGGAGGGGATAGGGTCAAGCGGGCAGGTTGTTGGGCGGCCGGCCGTCACAAGACGCGAGATTTCATCTGGAGAGAGAGGGGAGAAAGAGGTCAGAGCATAGGGTAGGGCAGTGTGAGCAGAACCAGCGGTGTCGTTTGACTTAGCAAACGAGGATCGGATGTCATCGACCTTCTTTTCAAAATGGTTGACGAAGTCATCTGCAGAGAGGGAGGAGGGAGGGGGGGAGGATTCAGGAGGGAGGAGAAGGTGGCAAAGAGCTTCCTAGGGTTAGAGGCAGATGCTTGGAATTTAGAATGGTAGAAAGTGGCTTTAGCAGCAGAGACAGAGGAGGAAAATGTAGAGAGGAGGGAGTGAAAGGATGCCAGGTCCGCAGGAGGCGAGTTTTCCTCCATTTCCGCTCGGCTGCCCGGAGCCCTGTTCTGTGAGCTCGCAATGAGTCGTCGAGCCACGGAGCGGGAGGGGGACCGAGCCGGCCTGGAGGATAGGGGACATAGAGAGTCAAAGGATGCAGTAAGGGAGGAGAGGAGGGTTGAGGAGGCAGAATCAGGAGATAGGTTGGAGAAAGTTTGAGCAGAGGGAAGAGATGATAGGATGGAAGAGGAGAGAGTAGCGGGGGGAGAGAGAGCGAAGGTTGGGACGGCGCGATACCATCCGAGTAGGGGCAGTGTGGGAAGTGTTGGATGAGAGCGAGAGGGAAAAGGATACAAGGTAGTGGTCGGAGACTTGGAGGGAGTTGCAATGAGGTTAGTGGAAGAACAGCATCTAGTAAAGATGAGGTCAAGCATATTGCCTGCCTTGTGAGTAGGGGGGAAGGTGAGAGGGTGAGGTCAAAAGAGGAGAGGAGTGGAAAGAAGGAGGCAGAGAGGAATGAGTCAAAGGTAGACGTGGGGAGGTTAAAGTCGCCCAGAACTGTGAGAGGTGAGCCGTCCTCAGGAAAGGAGCTTATCAAGGCATCAAGCTCATTGATGAACTCTCCGAGGGAACCTGGAGGGCGATAAATGATAAGGATGTTAAGCTTGAAAGGGCTGGTAACTGTGACAGCATGGAATTCAAAGGAGGCAATAGACAGATGGGTAAGGGGAGAAAGAGAGAAAGACCACTTGGGAGAGATGAGGATCCCGGTGCCACCACCCCGCTGACCAGAAGCTCTCGGGGTGTGCGAGAACACGTGGGGGGACGAGGAGAGAGCAGTAGGAGTAGCAGTGTTGTCTGTGGTGATCCATGTTTCCGTCAGTGCCAAGAAGTCAAGGGATTGGAGGGAGGCATAGGCTGAGATGAACTCTGCCTTGTTGGCCGCAGATCGGCAGTTCCAGAGGCTACCGGAGACCTGGAACTCCACGTGGGTCGTACGCGCTGGGACCACCAGATTAGGGCGGTCGCGGCCACGCGGTGTGGAGCGTTTGTATGGTCTGTGCAGAGAGGAGAGAACAGGGATAGACAGACACATAGTTGACAGGCTACAGAAAAGGCTACGCTAATGCAAGGAAATTGGAATGACAAGTGGACTACACGTCTCGAATGTTCAGAAAGTTAAGCTTACGTAGCAAGAATCTTATTGACTAAAATGATTAAAATGATACAGTACTGCTAAAGTAGGCTAGCTGGCAGTAGCTGCGTTGTTGGCACTACACTAATCAAGTCGTTCCGTTGAGTGTAATAATTTCTACAGTGCTGCTATTCGGGGCTAGCTGGGTAGCTAGCAGTGTTGTTTACGTTACGTTGAGTTAAAAGAACGACAATAGCTGGCTAGCTAACCTAGGAAATCGGTCTAGACTACACAATTGTCTTTGAAACAAAGACGGCTATGTAGCTAGCTATGTAGCTAGCTACGATCAAACAAATCAAACCGTTGTACTGTAATGAAATGAAAATGTGATACTCCCTGACCGGTGATTGAATTCGAATCAGTAGACGTGTGGTGACGTTAGCTAGCTGTTAGCTGTTAGCTGCGGGGTGACGTGAGAGAACTTGGGAACTTGGGAAGGTTGAACACCAGACGGGCTGCGGCGTTCTGGATGAGTTGTAGGGGTTTAATGGCACAGGCAGGGAGCCCAGCCAACAGCGAGTTGCAGTAATCCAGACGGGAGATGACAAGTGCCTGGATTAGGACCTGCGCCGCTTCCTGTGTGAGGCAGGGTCGTACTCTGCGGATGTTGTAGAGCATGAACCTACAGGAACGTCTTGCGTCGAGCCATCCCGGATCCGGTATCGTGACTACAGCCTCAAGCTCATTACCATAACGCAACGTTAACTATTCATGAAAATCGCAAATGAAATGAAATTAATCTATTTGCTCTCAAGCTTAGCCTTTTGTTAACAACACTGTCATCTCAGATTTTCAAAATATGCTTCTCAACCATTGCAAAACATGCATTTGTGTAACAGTATTGATAGCTAGCGTAGCATTTAGCATAGCATTTAGCGTTAGCATTCAGCAGGCAACATTTTCACAAAAACCAGAAAAGCATTCAAATAAGATCATTTACCTTTGAAGAACTTCGGATGTTTTCAATGAGGAGACTCTCAGATAGCAAATGTTCAGTTTTTCCTGAAAGATTATTTGTTTAGGACAAATCGCTCCGTTTTCTGCGTCACATTTAGCTACGGAAAAAACCTGTATCCAGGATTGTGTAAATCTATCCGCAAGCTCATTAGCATAACACAACGTTAACTATTCATGAAAATTGCAAATGAAATTAAATTAATCTATTTGCTCTCAAGCTTAGCCTTTTGTTAACAACACTGTCATCTCATATTTTCAAAAATTGCAAACTAGCATTTGTGTAACAGTACTGATAGCTAGCGTAGCATTTAGCGTTTGCATCAGCACGAAACATTTTCACAAAAACCAGCAAAAACATTCAAATAAATAATTTACCTTTGAAGAACTCTCAGATAGCAAATATTCAGTTTTTCCTGAAAGATTTTTTGTGCAGGAGAAATCGGTCCGTTTGGTGCGTCACGTTTGGCTACCAAAAAAAAAAGAAAATTCAGTTATCCAAACGCCAAACTTTTTCCAAATTAACTCCATAATATCGACTGAAACATGGCAAACGTTGTTCAGAACCAATCCTCAAGGTGTTTTTCACATATCTCTTCAATGATGTATCGTTCCTGGAAGTGTGCTTCTCCCTCTGTATCGCGTGGTAAAATGATTGCCACTGGGAATTACGCACCAACTTAGACAAAGGACACCGGATGGGCTTGCTGTCGTCTTGCCTGGCAGCGTTTAGTCACCTTTAACCCCTAGGACTGGCTGTCGTCTTGCCTGGCAGCGTTTAGCCACCTTTAACCCCTAGGACTGGCTGTCGTCTGGCCTGGCAGCGTTTAGCCACCTTTAACCCCTAGGACTGGCTGTCGTCTGGCCTGGCAGCGTTTAGCCATCTTTAACCCCTAGGACTGGCTGTCGTCTGGCCTGGCAGCGTTTAGCCACCTTTAACCCCTAGGACTGGCTGTCATCTGGCCCTGCAGCGTTTAGCCACCTTTAACCCCTAGGACTGGCTGTCATCTGGCAGCGTTTAGCCACCTTTAACCCCTAGGACTGGATGTCATCTGGCCCGGCAGCATTTGGCAACCTTGAACCCATAGGGCTTGCTGCCATCTGGCCTGGCAGCGATTAGTCACCTTTAACCCCTAGGGCTTGCTGTCATCTGGCACGGCAGCGTTTGGCCACCTTTAACCCCTAGGGCTTGCTGCCGTCTGGCCTGGCAGCGATTACATTTACATTTAAGTCATTTAGCAGACGCTCTTATCCAGAGCGACTTACAAATTGGTGCAAACACCTATGACAACCAGTGGAACAGCCACTTGCATCTAAATCTTGTTGGGGGAGAAGGGGGTGAGAAGGATTACTTACCCTTACATACATAAGGGAAGAATTCGGCAGTACCTGTATGGTTAGTGAGAAAGTCCATATTGCAAATGTACGGTCCCTTACTAGACGTCCGAAATCGTTTGTAAAATTCGCGGACGGCGTCGGGCCGAGCGGCAGGGCCGGACCTACCAGGAAGTCATCAAATGAACGTTGTCGGACATTCGGTTTCCGTTTACAAAAATAATAAGATTTATGTCATTTTTCCCATGTCCCGGAAATTCCCACAAGAGGGCATAAGCAATCATATGGCTATTGCTACAAAACATCACTATTCACGACGGGGCCTTATCTCGAAAACTGAAAATATTTAGAAGCCGAAACTCGGTGAGCGTAGGGGCGGCATAATGGGCAGTTGGCCCCGAACAAGATGGCGTCTAGGCCTCAACGGTTTTTGAGTTATGGCCATTTATCTGGGATTAAAGGTCCAAAATGAAAATAGAGAAATTATTTTTCCACTTCACGTCAAAGTCAAGGAGCCTCCGGTGTCAATAAAAAAGAACCAGCCATTTATCTATCGTCATTTAAGAGAAATCGTACAACGACACCTTGGTGATGTTCACGGATAGGTGTTTTTTTTTTCAACGGTTACAGATCCAGTTGCAGGTTGTTCTTACGAATCTTTTAAAGTGTGCTGCGGAGCTCTGCGAGATTTCTGTGATTTTCTATGATTTTCTGAAATAACACACACTCACTAAACCCTCCGTAAATAACTCAGTTCTTAACGTAAAGACTTAAAACTCGGGATTCTGTAAAGGCATACCCCAATCATGATATGAGTTTATTTATAGCTTCCTGTGCCAACCGGAAGTGCCTTTAATGGTGTCACAGTGGCAGTTTCCATGGGTTAAAAAGGTCAGATCTTTTCAAAACTTCATATGTGTGACTAGGTAACCCTCATGAACTGTAAATCAGTCATTTCTCCCAGCAGATGTCAAAGAAAAGCTCTCACACGCACACACAGCAAGGATGGAGTGAAAAAGTGTGGTTCTTAAAGACACAGAGAGCAGGCAATGGCATAAACATAATGTCTAGGCCGTGCCGAGTTCAACGAGATATCCCGCTTGACCGTAGCTCGCTCGGTCTGAGCGCAGCGACCATTAGAAAAGTAGGCCCAAAATGAAGCCTGCCCCACAACGTCATTTGCTTTTGGGTGACAGTGAGAGAACCGTTAGGGTGAGAAGCACAATTCGACCTCAGGTATGTTCCTAAGGTCCTTCCGATCCGTGCAAGCCTAACGTTGACCGTGTGGCATTAACCCTTAATAGTTAAAAGAAGGTGTTTACTTCAAATAGTTTGCATTGACTTCTCTCCCCATAGGAATACATTGCCTGCACCCCTAAATTCAACCTGAAGTCTATATGGGTTATGAATGCCGTATGAACCTGTCTTTGATAACAGTCCATCAGGCCAGTATGAGGTCTACCTGTGTTGATTCTAGGCTTCCTGGACCAACCGGAAGTGGTTAAAATCACCCTAAAAGTGTTTTTCCATTACCTGCCTGCAGTTTGATAGACATAGTGCATTCAACCCTGTGTAAATCAGTCAATTCTTAACGTAAGGACTTAAAACACAGGATTCTGTAAAAGCATAGCCCAGTGAGGATATGTGTTGACTTATAGCTTCCTGTGCCAACCGGAAGTGCCTTAATTGGTGTCTCAGGGGCTGTTTCGAGGGGTTAAAAAAGTCAGATCTGTCCAAAACTTCATATGTGTGATTAGGCAACCCCCATGAACTGTAAATCAGTCATTTTTCCCATAAAATTTCAAAGGAAAACTAAATCACACAGACACACAACTTGGAAGGAGGGACGTATTGGGGGTTGTAGAGACAGACAGTGCCTCCAATAGTTAGCTTTGTTCGAGCTAAAAGAACCGTCAGACCTAGAGTTCCGAAACTTTAGAAACCTGTTCTAGACCTCGGGTCGATAGTGCGTGGTGAGTTAGGTGGCTCTAGAAGGTTCTCGGACCGAGAAATAGCCTCGTACATTTGCAATGATTTCAATTCATTTTGACCATTACGAAAATGGCGACATTTAGAAAAGTCTCAGAGACACAAGACTAGGTGCATTGGAACCGGCTCGGCCCATAGAGACGGACCCCAACGTTTCGGTCCGATAGCTCATTCAAGGACCCCATAGCAAGGCATGGAAAAAGTGGATTTTCAGCACCAATTAGGGTTTTACTCGGGCACCGAAGGACCTATCGAGCCGAAACTCGGGATTCGGGGTCGCCTCACATAGGCCTTCACATAATGTCTGACCTGGACCCGCAGCTAGAACGTAACTATGTGTTTTACGTTTTTATTATGTTTTAAACTAAAGGCGCTGTGAATTATGGGCCTGCTCTGACATATATGATAGTTGGCTTCTAAATGAGTTGGAAAAAGTGGGTTTGGTGTCAATTGGTATCAGTTTGGTGTCAAAATGACATCTAATTGACTGATGGACACTGACTTGCTAGTTGACTTTTGTACATTAGCAATATGTTTAAACGGAGAGGGACCATCACCAAAAGTGACATTCTGAAATCAACCCTAACGAGCCATGGAGATGAACCAGAATCACTGCCCAGCTATCCCGAGTTCATCGGGCCAGTCAATTTCACATTCCTGCAGGATTTTTATAGCATGACAAATTCGTGATGGTACCTGCCCATTGAACCATATTGCAAATGCACAGTGACTTTGCAAAAGTGAGAAAACATAAACAAATGGACATGATGAAATCAACACAACGAGTGATGGAAATGTACAACTATCACTGCTCAGCCATCCTGTGTTCATCAGACCAGTCAATTTTGCATTTTTGAGCATGTCAAATTTCATATGGTAAATGCACATTGAAACATATTGCAAATGCGCGCGCACTTGCAATATGATTCTATAGTGTAAAAACATCACCTAATGGACATGATGAAATCAACACAACGAGTGATGGAAATGTACAACTATCACTGCTCGGCCATCCTGTGTCCATCAGACCAGTCAATTTTGCATTTTTGAGCATTTCAAATTTCATATGGTAAATGCACATTGAAACATATTGCAAATGCGCGCACTTGCAATATGATTCTATAGTGTAAAAACATCACCTAATGGACATGATGAAATCAACACAACGAGTGATGGAAATGTACAACTATCACTGCCCGGCCATCCTGTGTTCCCATAGCGAGCATTAATATCAGAATGACCGGTAAATGCATTTACAACCATATTTTAATTTTTGGGTTACCAGTTGCACAACAATGCACGTGCATTTGCAATATGATTCTATAGTGAAAAACATCACCTAATGGACATGATGAAATCAACACAACAAGTGATGGAAATGTACAACTATCACTGCTCGGCCATCCTGTGTTCATCAGACCAGTCAATTTCACATTCCTGCAGGATTTTATAGCATGACAAATTCGTGATGGTACCTGCCCATTGAACCATATTGCAAATGCACAGTGACTTTGCAAAAGTGAGAAAACATAAACAAATGGACATGATGAAATCAACACAACAGGTGATGGAAATGTACAACTATCACTGCTCAGCCATCCTGTGTTCATCAGACCAGTCAATTTTGCATTTTTGAGCATGTCAAATTTCATATGGTAAATGCACATTGAAACATATTGCAAATGCGCGCGCACTTGCAATATGATTCTATAGTGAAAAACATCACCTAATGGACATGATGAAATCAACACAACGAGTGATGGAAATGTACAACTATCACTGCTCGGCCATCCTGTGTCCATCAGACCAGTCAATTTTGCATTTTTGAGCATGTCAAATTTCATATGGTAAATGCACATTGAAACATATTGCAAATGCGCGCGCACTTGCAATATGATTCTATAGTGTAAAAACATCACCTAATGGACATGATGAAATCAACACAACGAGTGATGGAAATGTACAACTATCACTGCCCGGCCATCCTGTGTTCCCATAGCGAGCATTAATATCAGAATGACCGGTAAATGCATTTACAACCATATTTTTATTTTTGGGTTACCAGTTGCACAACAATGCACGTGCATTTGCAATATGATTCTATAGTGAAAAAACATCACCTAATGGACATGATGAAATCAACACAACGAGTGATGGAAATGTACAACTATCACTGCTCGGCCATCCTGTGTCCATCAGACCAGTCAATTTAGCATTTTTGAGCATTTCAAATTTCATATGGTAAATGCACATTGAAACATATTGCAAATGCGCGCGCACTTGCAATATGATTCTATAGTGTAAAAACATCACCTAATGGACATGATGAAATCAACACAACGAGTGATGGAAATGTACAACTATCACTGCTCGGCCATCCTGTGTCCATCAGACCAGTCAATTTTGCATTTTTGAGCATTTCAAATTTCATATGGTAAATGCACATTGAAACATATTGCAAATGCGCGCGCACTTGCAATATGATTCTATAGTGTAAAAACATCACCTAATGGACATGATGAAATCAACACAACGAGTGATGGAAATGTACAACTATCACTGCTCGGCCATCCTGTGTCCATCAGACCAGTCAATTTTGCATTTTTGAGCATTTCAAATTTCATATGGTAAATGCACATTGAAACATATTGCAAATGCGCGCGCACTTGCAATATGATTCTATAGTGTAAAAACATCACCTAATGGACATGATGAAATCAACACAACGAGTGATGGAAATGTACAACTATCACTGCTCGGCCATCCTGTGTTCCCATAGCGGGCATTAATATCAGAATGACCGGTAAATGCATTCACAACCATATTTTCATTTTTGGGTTACCAGGTGCCTATTTTCAATCACCAGTTGCACAACATGCGTATCCATCAGAATATTTTAAACAGTCCATAAAGCACTCAGGACTGCCCCCATAGATAGAGGGCCGTAGTAGGGTACTCCCATAGCGGGCATGGATAATAGGAGTCCCGGTAAATGCATTTACAACCATATTTTAATTTTTGGGTTACCAGTTGCACAACAATGCACGTGCATTTGCAATATGATTCTATAGTGAAAAACATCACCTAATGGACATGATGAAATCAACACAACAAGTGATGGAAATGTACAACTATCACTGCTCGGCCATCCTGTGTTCATCAGACCAGTCAATTTCACATTCCTGCAGGATTTTTATAGCATGACAAATTCGTGATGGTACCTGCCCATTGAACCATATTGCAAATGCACAGTGACTTTGCAAAAGTGAGAAAACATAAACAAATGGACATGATGAAATCAACACAACAGGTGATGGAAATGTACAACTATCACTGCTCAGCCATCCTGTGTTCATCAGACCAGTCAATTTTGCATTTTTGAGCATGTCAAATTTCATATGGTAAATGCACATTGAAACATATTGCAAATGCGCGTGCACTTGCAATATGATTCTATAGTGAAAAAACATCACCTAATGGACATGATGAAATCAACACAACGAGTGATGGAAATGTACAACTATCACTGCTCGGCCATCCTGTGTCCATCAGACCAGTCAATTTTGCATTTTTGAGCATGTCAAATTTCATATGGTAAATGCACATTGAAACATATTGCAAATGCGCGCGCACTTGCAATATGATTCTATAGTGTAAAAACATCACCTAATGGACATGATGAAATCAACACAACGAGTGATGGAAATGTACAACTATCACTGCCCGGCCATCCTGTGTTCCCATAGCGAGCATTAATATCAGAATGACCGGTAAATGCATTTACAACCATATTTTTATTTTTGGGTTACCAGTTGCACAACAATGCACGTGCATTTGCAATATGATTCTATAGTGTAAAAACATCACCTAACGGAGATGATGAAATCAACACAACGAGTGATGGAAATGTACAACTATCACTGCTCGGCCATCCTGTGTTCATCAGACCAGTCAATTTTGCATTTTTGAGCAAGGTCAAATTTCATATGGTAAATGCACATTGAAACATATTGCAAATGCACGTGCACTTGCAATATGATTATATAGTGAAAAACATCACAAAATGGACATGATGAAGTCAACACAACGAGTGATGGAAAGGAACAACTATCACTGCCCGGCCATCCCGAGTTCATCAGGCCAGTCAATTTTGCATTTCTGCAGGATTTTTGAGCATGTCAAATTTCTTACGTCATTTGGCCCACAAAAAAATCCTTATGCACAATTTAAAAAAATATATAAAAAAATATGATAATAAAATTGGACAAAAGTATATTCATACAGTTCTTACACATGTGTAATTGACAAAAAAATTGAAAGAATTTCAAAAAACGGTCCAGAAAGCACTTTTTAAGGGTGTGTGAAGTTTTTACAAAATTTTGACATTTTTGACTTTTGACTTTTGACTTCCTATGAAATCATATTGGAATTGGACAAAACATATTCCTTATGCGCATGTAAAAAAAAAAAAAAATTATGATAATAAAATTGGACAAAAGTATATTCATACAGTTCTTACACATGTGTAATTGACAAAAAATCGAAAGAATTTCGAAAAACGGTCCAGAAAGCACTTTTTTATGGGTGTGTGAAGTTTTTACAAAATTTTGACATTTTTGACTTTTGACTTTGACTTCCTATGAAATCATATTGGAATTGGACAAAACATATTCCTTATGCGCATATAAAAAAATTAAAAAATTATGATAATAAAATTGGACAAAAGTATATTCATACAGTTCTTACACATGTGTAATTGACAAAAAAATCGAAAGAATTTCGAAAAACGGTCCAGAAAGCACTTTTTAAGGGGTGATAAGTTTTTGAAAAAAGTTCATTTTTTCAAAATTTTACTTTTGGACATTAATTTGGGTTACATATCCAATATGAAAACCCCGGTGGAGCGCATTTGCCCCCTGTTGAATTTTTTTAAAGTGTTACAACTGGCAATTACCATATGGCATTTGCAATACACTTTGGATGAATCAACGCCGAATTGGGTGGTATTGGCCAATGTGTATATGGTTTGTCCGATGCCAATGACATGCCATTCATTTTTGTCCAATACAGGGGGTATTCCCTTACTTACCCTATCCTAGGTATTCCTTGAAGAGGTGGGGTTTCAGGTGTCTCCGGAAGGTGGTGATTGCCATAGAAACTCTCACTAAAGAGATATCTTTCGAACCTCCTGAAATTAATAATACTTTTAAGAAATACTATGAAGACCTCTACACTTCCCAATCAAGCGATGATCTATCAGAGATAGACTCCTTTCTCTCCTCTCTCAACCTCCCATGCCCTGAACACTTCTCAGTCCCTGAATTGTTGGAGGCCATTAAATCCTTACCTTCTAATAAATCTCCTGGGGAGGATGGCTTCCCTCCAGAGTTCTATAAAGAATTTAGGGAGCTGTTGGTCCCCTACCTTATGGAGGTACTTAAAAAAGCCAGAGAAGACAACTGCTTTCCAGAGTCCTTCTCTCAAGCAGTGATTACTGTAATCCACAAGAAAGGGAAAAACCCGCTAAAGTGAGCCTCCTATAGACCAATCTCTCTCCTTAATAACACAGATTGTAAACTGGTCACCAAGATGCTATCGAAGAGACTGGAGTCATGTCTTCCCCTGTTGGTCAACCCAGATCAGACTGGCTTCATAATTAATAGATTGTCCTCCAATAATCTCAGAAGGTTCTTTGATATAATTCACCTTGCTAACAAAAACAAAATACCTGGTGTCGCAGTCTCCCTCGACACTGAAAAGGCCTTTGATAGGGTTGAATGGCCTTACCTCTTTCGCGTCTTGGAAAAGTTCGGTTTAGGTACCGTGTTTGTAAATTTGATAAAAATCACTCTACAAATCTCCTAAAGCTAGGATTGCTACCAATGGGATTACTTCCTCCTCTTTCCCCTCTATAGGGGAACAGACAAGGTTGCCCAATTAGCCCACACCTCTTTGCCCTCGCCATCGAACCGTTGGCTGAGGCTATTAGAACGTGCCCTGACATACATGGCTTCGAGGTGGGCCCCCATACCCATAAATTATCACTCTTTGCGGACGACCTTGTCTTATTCCTAACAAACCCAGAACACTCCCTCTCTCACTTGCAGATCCTACTACAGTGTTATAGTTCTTTCTCTGGATATAAGGTCAATCTTGATAAAAGTGAAATCTTACCGTTGTCTGTCTTTGACCATCATACCATCAAGCACAAGTTTCCTTTTAGATGGTCTCCTATGGGCTTCACATATTTGGGCATAATGGTGGATGGTAATCTGAACAACCTCTATAAACTCAATCTGGCCAGTTTGTTGCAAAAGGTGGAGGTTGACCTTTGTAAATGGATGGACCTACCTCTCACTCTACTGGGTAGAATCAATGTAATTAAAATGAATGTCCTGCCCAGGTTTCTATATCGGTTTCAATCTCTCCCTATCCCTGTTCCCGCAGCATTTTTTCCTTTCTCGACAAGCTGACCAGACGGTTTATCTGGCACGGCAAAACCCCTAGGGTTGGCCTGGATAAACTGACCCTTGATTTACAGTCAAGGGGGCTTAAACCTCCCCAATTTTAGAATGTACTACTTACTGGGCTGCACAGTCTAGGTTTCTGGCTCAGAGATTTGACAATGGTCCTCTCCCTCATGGTTGAACATTGAAAAGCTTGAGGTAAATGATGACACTGGGGCAGATTTGTTTTACAAATGGGACAGAAAATCTATAAAAACCATCACAGACAACCCTTTAATCATACATTCTGTCCTGGCATGGTGCAAACTGCATGAGCTGTTCGGACGAGGGGGATTCCTTTCCCCTAAAACCCCTTTATGGAATACAATAGATTGATCCCTATGTTTTTACAGAATAGTAACTTTGGACCATGGTCTGATAAGGGGATCACTCTTCTGGAACATTGTTACGAGGAAGGAGTTCTTATGTCTTTTGATCAGCTGAAACAGAAATACCACTTGCCTAACAGGGACTTCTTTAGCTACCTACAACTACGAAACTTTATTAGGGTGACTCTCAAGGGACAATGGAACCTACCTAAGATGTCACCTATTGAACAACTCTGCCACGCAGACCAACCACTGTTCAAGACCATTTCCCGTGTTTACAATGCTCTTATGTCAGGACTAACACTGCCTGGGCTAGATAAACCCCGACTTAGATGGGAGAGAGATCTGGGTATTGATCTTGATGAGGATCTATGGAGTGACCTATGCAGGGATGGGGTTACATCCACATTGAACTCCAGATACAGACTGATCCAGTTTAATTTCCTCCATCAGCTCTATATCACCCCATCTAGACTGCACAGGTTCAACCCAGATATCTCCTCCCTATGTTTTAGATGTGGCTCAGATGAAGGAACATTCCTCCATTCCACTTGGCAGTGTTCAAAACTACACGGTTTCTGGCAGGGGGTATGCGATACCATATCCTCAATTCACGGGGTTGCATTCCCTTTAGACCCGGAGGTCTGTCTACTGGGTAACTTTACTAACACCAATCTTAGGCAAAGCCATACTATAAAGCTAACAGAAATATTGCTTGCGATTGCCAAGAAATGAATTGCCTTGAAATGGAAATTGGATTCCTCCCTGCCAGTTGCAATGTGGCTTTCGGAAGTTAATAGTTGTATCCCTTTGGAGAAAATCATTTACTGCTTGAGGAATAAGTTAAAGACATTTGACAGAATTTGGCAACCTTTTATTGACTATATGGAGAATCTCCCCACATCTCATTGATTGAATCTATATATAATCCTCACATAATGTTTCACACGTAATGTATAATATGTAGCCTACGGCAGGTGATCCAATGTCTCGGTTATTTTTTATTTTAATTTTTATATTTTATTATTGTATGTTTGTTTATATAACTATAATTATAATTTATTTTTGTTACGTTCGTCTGTTACTGTCACTTTGTCCTATCGTTGTCTAATATCTTTTCCCTTTTGTTTTGAATGGTCACCTTTAACCCCTAGGGCTTGCTGTCGTCTGGCCTGGCAGCGTTTAGTCACCTTTAACCCCTAGAGCTTGCTGTCGTCTGGCCCGGCAGTGTTCGACCACCTTTCACCCCTAGGGCTTGCTGTCGTCTTGCCTGGCAGCGTTTAGCCACCTTTAACCCCTAGGACTGGCTGTCGTCTGGCCCTGCTGCGTTTAGTCATCTTTAACCCCTAGGTATGGCTGTCGTCTTGCCTGACAGGTTTTAGCCATCTTTAACCCCTAGGACTGGCTGTCGTCTGGCCCGGCAGCGTTTGTCAACCTTTAACCCCTAGGGCTTGTTGTCGTCTGGCCCGGCAGTATTTGGCCACCTTTAACCCCTAGGGCTTGCTGTCGTCTGGCCCGGCAGCATTTGGCCACCTTTAACCCCTAGGGCTTGCTGTCGTCTTGCCTGGCAGCGTTTAGTCACCTTTAACCCCTAGGACTGGCTGTCGTATTGCCTGGCAGCGTTTAGCCACCTTTAACCCCTAGGACTGGCTGTCGTCTGGCCTGGCAGCGTTTAGCCATCTTTAACCCCTAGGACTGGCTGTCGTCTGGCCTGGCAGCGTTTGGCCACCTTTAACCCCTAGGACTGCCTGTCGTCTTGCCTGGCAGTGTTTAGCCACCTTTAACCCCTAGGACTGGCTGTCGTCTGGACTGGCAGCGTTTAGCCACCTTTAACCCCTAGGACTGGCTGTTGTCTGGCCTGGCAGCGTTTAGCCACCTTTAACCCCTAGGTCTGGCTGTCATCTGGCCCGGCAGCATTTGGCCACCTTTAACCCCTTGGACTGGCTGTCATCTGGCCCTGCAGCGTTTAGCCACCTTTAACCCATAGGACTGGCTGTCGTCTGGCCTGGCAGCGTTTAGCCACCTTTAACCCCTAGGACTGGCTGTCATCTGGCCCTGCAGCGTTTATCCACCTTTAACCCCTAGGTCTGGCTGTCGTCTGGCCCGGCAGCATTTGGCCACCTTTAACCCCTAGGACTGGCTGTCATCTGGCAGCGTTTAGCCACCTTTAACCCCTAGGACTAGATGTCATCTGGCCCGGCAGCATTTGGCAACCTTGAACCCATAGGGCTTGCTGTCGTCTGGCACGGCAGCGTTTGGCCACCTTTAACCCCTAGGGCTTGCTGTCGTCTGGCCTGGCAGCGTTTAGACACCTTTAACCCCTAGAGCTTGCTGTCGTCTGGCCCGGCAGTGTTTCGACCACCTTTCACCCCTAGGGCTTGCTGTCGTCTGGCCTGGCAGCGTTTAGCCACCTTTAACCCCTAGGACTGGCTGTCGTCTGGCCCTGCTGCGTTTAGTCATCTTTAACCCCTAGGTATGGCTGTCGTCTTGCCTGACAGGTTTTAGCCAACTTTAACCCCTAGGACTGGCTGTCATCTGGCAGCGTTTAGCCACCTTTAACCCCTAGGACTGGATGTCATCTGGCCCGGCAGCATTTGGCCACCTTTAACCCCTAGGGCTTGCTGTCGTCTGGCACGGCAGCGTTTGGCCACCTTTAACCCCTAGGGCTTGCTGTCGTCTGGCCTGGCAGCGATTAGTCACCTTTAACCCCTAGGGCTTGCTGTCGTCTGGCCTGGCAGCGTTTAGTCACCTTTAACCCCTAGAGCTTGCTGTCGTCTGGCCCGGCAGTGTTCGACCACCTTTCACCCCTAGGGCTCGCTGTCGTCTGGCCTGGCAGCGTTTAGACACCTTTAACACCTAGGACTGGCTGTCGTCTGGCCCTGCTGCGTTTAGTCATCTTTAACCCCTAGGTATGGCTGTCGTCTTGCCTGACAGGTTTTAGCCATCTTTAACCCCTAGGGCTTGCTGTCATCTGGCCCCGCAGCGTTTAGTCACCTTTAACCCCTAGGACTGGCTCTCATCTGACCTTGCAGCGTTTTGTCACCCTTAATCCCTATGTCTGACTGTCGTCTGGCCTGGAAGCGTTTAGTCAACTTTAACCCCTTAGGACTGGCTGTCATCTGGCCTGACAGTGTTTAGTCACCTTTAACCCCTAGGGCTTGCTGTCGTCTGGCCTGGCAGCGTTCAGTCACCTTTAACCCCTAGGTCTGGCTGTTGTCTGGCAGCGTTTAGCCACCTTTAACCCCTCAGACTGACTGTCGTCTGGCCTGACAGTGTTTAGTCACCTTTAACCCCTAGGGCTTTCTGTCGTCTGGCCTGGCAGCGTTTAGTCACCTTTAACCCCTAGGGCTTGCTGTCGTCTGGCCCGGCAGCGTTCGGCCATCTTTAACCCCTGGACTGGCTGTCGTCTGGCCCGGCAGCTTTTAGCCACCTTTAACCCCTAGGACTGGCTGTCATCTGGCCCTGCAGCGTTTAGCCACCTTTAACCCATAGGACTGGCTGTCATCTGGCCCTGTAGCGTTTAGCCACCTTTAACCCCTGGACTGGCTGTCGTCTGGCCCTGCAGCGTTTAGCCACCTTTAACCCCTAGGACTGGCTGTCATCTGGCCCTGCAGCGTTTAGCCACCTTTAACCCCTGGACTGGCTGTCGTCTGGCCCTGCAGCGTTTAACCACCTTTAACCCCTAGGACTGGCTGTCATCTGGCCCTGCAGCGTTTAGTCACCTTTAACCCCTAGGACTGGCTGTCGTCTGGCCCTGCAGCGTTTAGCCACCTTTAACCCCTAGGGCTTGCTGTCGTCTGGCCTGGCAGCGTTTAGTCACCTTTAACCCCTAGGACTTGCTGTCGTCTGGCCCGGCAGCGTTTAGCCACCTTTAACCCCTAGGGCTTGCTGTCGTCTGGCCTGGCAGCGTTTAGTCACCTTTAACCCCTAGTCACCTTTAACCCCTAGGACTGCTTGCTGTCGTCTGGCCCGGCAGCGTTTAGTCACCTTTAACCCCTAGGGCTTGCTGTCGTCTGGCCCGGCAGCGTTTAGTCACCTTTAACCCCTAGGACTGGCTGTCATCTGGCCCTGCAGCGTTTAGTCACCTTTAACCCCTAGAACTGGCTGTCTTCTGGCCCCCTGCAGCGTTTAGCCACCTTTAACCCCTAGGACTGCCTGTCGTCTTGCCTGGCAGTGTTTAGCCACCTTTAACCCCTAGGGCTTGCTGTCGTCTGGCCTGCAGGCAGCGTTTAGTCACCTTTAACCCCTAGGGCTTGCTGTCGTCTGGCCCGGCAGCGTTTAGCCACCTTTAACCCCTAGGACTGGCTGTCATCTGGCCCTGCAGCGTTTAGTCACCTTTAACCCCTAGGAACTGGCTGTCTTCTGGCCCTAGCCACCTTTAACCCCTAGACTGGCTGTTTACCCATAGGGCTTGCTGTCGTAGCCACCTTTAACCCCTAGGACTGCCTGGTTTAGACACCTTTAACCCCTGCTGGCTGTCTGGCCTGGCCTGCCACCTTTAACCCCAGGACTGGCTGCGTCTGGCCTGGCAGCGTTTAGCCACCTTTAACCCCTAGGACTGGCTGTCATCTGGCTGTTGTCTAGGGGCCTGGCAGCATTTGGCCACCTTTAACCCCTAGGACTGGCTGTGTCTGGCCCCAGCGTTTAGCCATTTAGCGTTTAGCCACCTTTAACCCCTAGGCTGGCTGTCGTCTGGCCCGGCAGCATTTACCTTTAACCCCTAGGGCTTGCTGTCGTCTCTGGCAGCTGTCACCTTTAACCCCTCTGGATGTCTCTGGCCCGGCCTGCAGGGCTTGCTGTTCTAGCAGCACCTTTAACCCCTAGGGCTTGCTGTCGTCTGGCCTGGCAGCGTTTAGTCACCTTTAACCCCTAGGAGCTGGCTGTCGTCTGCCTGGCAGTGTTTCGACCACCTTTCACCCCTAGGGCTTGCTGTCGTCTGGCGTTTACACCTTTAACCCCTAGGACTGGCTGTCGTCAGCGTCATCTTTAACCCTAGGTATGGCTGTCGTCTTGCCTGACAGGTTTTAGCCAACTTTAACCCCTAGGACTGGCTGTCATCTGGCAGCGTTTAGCCACCTTTAACCCCTAGGACTGGCTGTCATCTGGCCTGGCAGGCAGCGTTGCTGTCGTCTGGCCTGGCAGCGTTTAGCCACCTTTAACCCCTAGGGACTGGCTGGTCAGTGTTTAGTCTGGCCTGGCAGCGTTTAGCCACCTTTAACCCCTAGGGCTTGCTGTCGTCTGGCCTGGCAGCGTTGTCTTTAACCCCTCTGGCTGTCGTCTGCAGCGTTTAGCCACAGGTTTTTTAACCCTAGGACTGGCTGTCATCTGGCCCTGCAGCGTTTAGCCACCTTTAACCCCTAGGACTGGCTGTCGTCTGGCCCTGCAGCGTTTAGCCACCTTTAACCCCTAGGACTGGCTGTCATCTGGCCCTGCAGCGTTTAGCCACCTTTAACCCCTAGGACTGGCTGTCGTCTGGCCCTGCAGCGTTTAGCCACCTTTAACCCCTAGGACTGGCTGTCATCTGGCCCTGCAGCGTTTAGTCACCTTTAACCCCTAGGACTGGCTGTCGTCTGGCCCTGCAGCGTTTAGCCACCTTTAACCCCTAGGGCTTGCTGTCGCCATCTTTAACCCCTCTGCTGTCCTGGGCAGCGTTTAGTCACCTTTAACCCCTAGGACTTGCTGTCGTCTGGCCCTGGCCAGCGTTTGGCCGTCTGGCCCAGTGTTTAATCACCTTTAACCCCTAGGGCTTGCTGTCGTCTGGCCTGGCAGCGTTTAGTCACCTTTTAACCCCTAGGGCTTGCTGTCGTCTGGCCCGGCAGCGTTTAGTCACCTTTAACCCCTAGGACTGGCTGTCGTCTGGCCCGGCAGCGTTTAGTCACCTTTAACCCCTAGGACTGGCTGTCATCTGGCCCTGCAGCGTTTAGTCACCTTTAACCCCTAGAACTGACTGTCTTCTGGCCCTGCAGCGTTTAGCCACCTTTAACCCCTAGGACTGCCTGTCATCTGGCCTTGCCTGGCAGTGTTTAGCCACCTTTAACCCCTAGGGCTTGCTGTCGTCTGGCCCGGCAGCGTTTAGTCACCTTTAACCCCTAGGGCTTGCTGTCGTCTGGCCCGGCAGCGTTTAGTCACCTTTAACCCCTAGGACTGGCTGGCTGTCATCTGGCCCTGCAGCGTTTAGTCACCTTTAACCCCTAGAACTGGCTGTCTTCTGGCCCTGCAGCGTTTAGCCACCTTTAACCCCTAGGACTGGCTGTCGTCTGGCCTGGCAGCGTTTGGCCACCTTTAACCCCTAGGACTGCCTGTCGTCTTGCCTGGCAGTGTTTAGCCACCTTTAACCCCTAGGACTGGCTGTCGTCTGGCCTGGCAGCGTTTAGCCACCTTTAACCCCTAGGACTGGCTGTTGTCTGGCCTGGAAGCGTTTAGCCACCTTTAACCCCTAGGTCTGGCTGTCATCTGGCCCTGCAGTGTTTAGCCACCTTTAACCCCTAGGTCTGGCTGTCGTCTGGCCCGGCAGCATTTGGCCACCTTTAACCCCTTGGACTGGCTGTCATCTGGCCCTGCAGCGTTTAGCCACCTTTAACCCCTAGGTCTGGCTGTCGTCTGGCCCGGCAGCATTTGGCCACCTTTAACCCCTAGGACTGGCTGTCATCTGGCAGCGTTTAGCCACCTTTAACCCCTAGGACTGGATGTCATCTGGCCCGGCAGCATTTGGCAACCTTGAACCCATAGGGCTTGCTGTCGTCTGGCACGGCAGCGTTTGGCCACCTTTAACCCCTAGGGCTTGCTGTCGTCTGGCCTGGCAGCGTTTAGACACCTTTAACCCCTAGAGCTTGCTGTCGTCTGGCCCGGCAGTGTTCGACCACCTTTCACCCCTAGGGCTTGCTGTCGTCTGGCCTGGCAGCGTTTAGACACCTTTAACACCTAGGACTGGCTGTCGTCTGGCCCTGCTGCGTTTAGTCATCTTTAACCCCTAGGTATGGCTGTCGTCTTGCCTGGCAGGTTTTAGCCATCTTTAACCCCTAGGGCTTGCTGTCATTTGGCCCCGCAGCGTTTAGTCACCTTTAACCCCTAGGACTGGCTCTCATCTGACCTTGCAGCGTTTTGTCACCTTTAATCCCTATGTCTGACTGTCGTCTGGCCTGGAAGCGTTTAGTCAACTTTAACCCCTTAGGACTGGCTGTCATCTGGCCTGACAGTGTTTAGTCACCTTTAACCCCTAGGGCTTGCTGTCGTCTGGCCTGGCAGCGTTCAGTCACCTTTAACCCCTAGGTCTGGCTGTTGTCTGGCAGCGTTTAGCCACCTTTAACCCCTCAGACTGACTGTCGTCTGGCCTGACAGTGTTTAGTCACCTTTAACCCCTAGGGCTTCTGTCGTCTGGCCTGGCAGCGTTTAATCACCTTTAACCCCTAGGGCTTGCTGTCGTCTGGCCCGGCAGCGTTCGGCCATCTTTAACCCCTGGACTGGCTGTCGTCTGGCCCGGCAGCGTTTAGCCACCTTTAACCCCTAGGACTGGCTGTCATCTGGCCCTGCAGCGTTTAGCCACCTTTAACCCATAGGACTGGCTGTCATCTGGCCCTGTAGCGTTTAGCCACCATTAACCCCTGGACTGGCTGTCGTCTGGCCCTGCAGCGTTTAGCCACCTTTAACCCCTAGGACTGGCTGTCGTCTGGCCCGGCAGCGTTTTTCAGTCACCTTTAACCCCTAGGGCTTGCTGTCGTCTGGCCCGGCAGCGTTTAGTCACCTTTAACCCCTAGGACTGGCTGTCATCTGGCCCTGCAGCGTTTAGTCACCTTTAACCCCTAGGACTGGCTGTCTTCTGGCCCTGCAGCGTTTAGCCACCTTTAACCCCTAGGGCTTGCTGTCGTCTGGCCTGGCAGCGTTTAGTCACCTTTAACCCTAGGGTAGGTAATCCTTCTCTCCCCCAACAAGATTTAGATGCAAGTGGCTGTTCCACTGGTTGTCATAAGGTGTATGCACCAATTTGTAAGTCGCTCTGGATAAGAGCGTCTGCTAAATGACTTAAATGTAAATGTAAATGTAGGGCTTGCTGTCGTCTGGCCCGGCAGCGTTCGCCACCTTTAACCCCTAGGACTTGCTGTCGTCTGGCCCGGCAGCGTTCGGCCACCTTTCACCCCTAGGACTTGCTGTCGTCTGGCCCGGCAGCGTTTAGCCACCTTTAACCCCTAGGATTGGCTGTCATCTGGCCCTGGCCCTGAAATGGATCCCCAAGAAGAGAAGAAACAGACTGACCCAGAACCCCCAGGAGGAGAACAAACAGACTGACCCAGAACCCACAGGAGAAGAAACAAACTGAGACCCAGAACCCCCAGGAGGAGAAGAAACAGACTGACCCAGAACCCCCAGGAGGAGTTGTGGTGATCAACTGGTGTGACTGTATATCTGTGTATAGATCTCCTCCTGACTCAACAGAATTACACAATTTATTTTTAAAAGGGGCCTGAACTTCCTTATTTAGCCTTGGTTTCAATTATCCGCATTAGGAAATGCGGCTGAGAACCAGATGTGGGTCTTGGATGCCTGGCTTTGATGTGGGTATCTCTTGTGTGTGTTTGAAGTTGGGAAGAGTTTGGACATTCACTCTGCCAAAACAATTTGTTACTCACCCTTTTACAGATAACTAACAGTCTAACCAGGTCTTGGCTGGAAGTAGTTAGATAGTAAACAAGTCAACTTCTTTCACCAATTATCTTCAGCTGTCCGGTGCAAAGCGACCATGGGAAAGTGGAGGTTTTTACGTCTCTGAAATTTGCAGCTATTGACATTATTTAATAAAATTGTCACATGTACATTGAGGAATTTAGTGATGGTCCCTATTTAGCGTGATGTTCAGCGTGATGTTCAGCGTGATGTTCAGCGTGATGTTCAGCGTGATGTTTAGCGTGATGTTCAGCGTGATGTTCAGCGTGATGTTCAGCGTGATGTTCAGCGTGATGTTTAGCGTGATGTTCAGCGTGATGTTCAGCGTGATGTTCAGCGTGATGTTTAGCGTGATGTTCAGCGTGATGTTCAGCGTGATGTTCAGCGTGATGTTCAGCGTGATGTTTAGCGTGATGTTTTGTACTGCATCTCAGTGTAAGAGGCATAGTTGCAGTCCCCAGTTCAAATCCAGGCTGCATCACATTCGGCCGTGATTTAGAGTCCCATAGGGCAACGCACAATTGGCCCAGTGTCATCCAGGTTTGGCCGGGGTAGGTCATCATTGTAAATAAGAATTTGTTCTCTAACTGACTTGCCTTGTTAAATAAAACTAGCCCCGTAAGGATATGGATTGTCAAACCCCATTGACCACCAATGAGCCACCGTGCTTCTACACCTGCATTGCTTGCTGATTGGGGTTGTAGGCTGGATTAAAGAGGTGGGGTTTCAGGTGTCTCCGGAAGGTGGTGATTGACTCCGCTGTCCTGGCGTCGTGAGGGAGTTTGTTCCACCATTGGGGGCCAGAGCAGCGAACAGTTTTGACTGGGCTGAGCGGGAACTGTACTTCCTCAGTGGTAGGGAGGCGAGCAGGCCAGAGGTGGATGAACGCAGTGCCCTTGTTTAGGTGTAGGGCCTGATCAGAGCCTGGAGGTACTGAGGTGCCGTTCCCCTCACAGCTCCGTAGGCAAGCACCATGGTCTTGTAGCGGATGCGAGCTTCAACTGGAAGCCAGTGGAGAGAGCGGAGGAGCGGGGTGACGTGAGAGAACTTGGGAAGGTTGAACACCAGACGGGCTGCGGCGTTCTGGATGAGTTGTAGGGGTTTAATGGCACAGGCAGGGAGCCCAGCCAACAGCGAATTGCAGTAATCCAGACGGGAGATGACAAGTGCCTGGATTAGGACCTGCGCCGCTTCCTGTGTGAGGCAGGGTCGTACTCTGCGGATGTTGTAGAGCATGAACCTACAGGAACGGGCCACCGCCTTGATGTTAGTTGAGAACGACAGGGTGTTGTCCAGGATCACGCCAAGGTTCATAGCGCTCTGGGAGGAGGACACAATGGAGTTGTCAACCGTGATGGCGAGATCATGGAACGGGCAGTCCTTCCCCGGGAGGAAGAGCAGCTCCGTCTTGCCGAGGTTCAGCTTGAGGTGGTGATCCGTCATCCACACTGATATGTCTGCCAGACATGCAGAGATGCGATTCGCCACCTGGTCATCAGAAGGGGGAAAGGAGAAGATTAATTGTGTGTCGTCTGCATAGCAATGATAGGAGAGACCATGTGAGGTTATGACAGAGCCAAGTGACTTGGTGTATAGCGAGAATAGGAGAGGGCCTAGAACAGAGCCCTGGGGGACACCAGTGGTGAGAGCGCGTGGTGAGGAGACAGATTCTCGCCACGCCACCTGGTAGGAGCGACCTGTCAGGTAGGACGCAATCCAAGCGTGGGCCGCGCCGGAGATGCCCAACTCGGAGAGGGTGGAGAGGAGGATCTGATGGTTCACAGTATCGAAGGCAGCCGATAGGTCTAGAAGGATGAGAGCAGAGGAGAGAGAGTTAGCTTTAGCAGTGCGGAGCACCTCCGTGATACAGAGAAGAGCAGTCTCAGTTGAATGACTAGTCTTGAAACCTGACTGATTTGGATCAAGAAGGTCATTCTGAGAGAGATAGCGGTAGAGCTGGCCAAGGACGGCACGTTCAAGAGTTTTGGAGTGAAAAGAAAGAAGGGATACTGGTCTGTAGTTGTTGACATCGGAGGGATCGAGTGTAGGTTTTTTCAGAAGGGGTGCAACTCTCGCTCTCTTGAAGACGGAAGGGACGTAGCCAGCGGTCAGGGATGAGTTGATGAGCGAGGTGAGGTAAGGGAGAAGGTCTCCGGAAATGGTCTGGAGAAGAGAGGAGGGGATAGGGTCAAGCGGGCAGGTTGTTGGGCGGCCGGCCGTCACAAGACGCGAGATTTCATCTGGAGAGAGAGGGGAGAAAGAGGTCAGAGCACAGGGTAGGGCAGTGTGAGCAGAACCAGCGGTGTCGTTTGACTTAGCAAACGAGGATCGGATGTCGTCGACCTTCTTTTCAAAATGGTTGACGAAGTCATCTGCAGAGAGGGAGGAGGGGGGAGGATTCAGGAGGGAGGCGAAGGTGGCAAAGAGCTTCCTAGGGTTAGAAGCAGGTGCTTGGAATTTAGAGTGGTAGAAAGTGGCTTTAGCAGCAGAGAAAGAGGAGGAAAATGTAGAGAGGAGGGAGTGAAAGGATGCCAGGTCCGCAGGGAGGTGAGTTTTCCTCCATTTCCGCTCGGCTGCCCGGAGCCCTGTTTCAAGGTTTTACTGCTCACCTACAAAGCATTACATGGGCTTGCTCCTACCTATCTTTCCAATTTGGTCCTGCCGTACATACCTACACGTATGCTCCGGTCACAAGATGCAAGCCTCCTTACTGTCCCTAGAATTTCTAAGCAAACAGCTGGCAGGGCTTTCTCTTGCAGAGCTCCATTTTTATGGAATGGTCTGCCTATCCATGTGGGCGACGCAGACTCGGTCTCAACCTTTAAGTCTTTACTGAAGACTCATCTCTTCAGTGGATCCTATGATTGAGTGTAGTCTGGCCCAGGAGTGTGAAGGTGAATGGAAAAGCACTGGAGCAACGAACCACCCTTGCTGTCTCTGCCTGGTCAGTCCCCCTCTCTCCACTGGGATTCTCTGCTTCAAACCCTATTACAGGGGCTGTCACTGGCTTACTGGTGCTCTTCCATGCCGTCCCTAGGAGGGTGCGTCACTTGAGTGGGTTGAGTCACTGATGTGATCTTCCTGTCTGGATTTGTGCCCCTTGGGTTGTGCCGTGGCGGAGATCTTTGTGGGCTATTCTCGGCCTTGTCTCAGGATGGTAAGTTGGTGGTTGAAGATATCCCTCTAGTGGTGTGGGCGCTATGCTTTGGCAAAGTGGGTGGGGTTATATCCTTCCTGTTTGGCCCTGTCCGGGGGTGTCATCGGATGGGGCCACAGTGTCTCCTGACCCCTCCTCTCTCAGCCTCCAGTATTTATGCTGCAGTAGTTTATGTGTCGGGGGGCTAGAGTCAGTCTGTTATATCTGGAGTACTTCTCCTGTCCTATCCGGTGTCCTGTGTGAATTTAAGTATGCTCTCTCTAATTCTCTCTTTCTCTCTTTCTTTCTCTCTCTCGGAGGACCTGAGCCCTCGGACCATGCCTCAGGACTACCTGATATGATGACTCCTTGCTGTTCCCAGTCCACCTGGCCGTGCTGCTGCTCCAGTTTCAACTGTTCTGCCTGTGATTATTATTATTTGACCAAGCTTGTCATTTATGAACATTTGAACATCTTGGCCATGTTCTGTTATAATCTCCACCCGGCACAGCCAGAAGAGGACTGGGCACCCAACATAGCCTGGTTCCTCTCTAGATTTCTTCCTAGGTTTTGGCCTTTCTCGGGAGTTTTCCTAGCCACCGTGCTTCTACACCTGCATTGCTTGCTGTTTGGGGATTTAGGCTGGGTTTCTGTACAGCACGTTGAGATATCAGCTGATGTAAGAAGGGCTTTATAAATACATTTGATTTTATTTGAGAGGAGACAATGAGTGACAGGGAGCGGGGTGGGGGGGGTGAGAGGATAGAGAGAGAGGGGGAGGGAGGTAGGGAATGAGTGGGAGGGAGGAATAGGGGGAGAGAGAGGGAGGGGATCTAACTAACAGCTTATGGGAGTTAGAAAGAGAGCGGGGAGGTAGAGAAAGGAGGGTGGAGGGAGATAGGGAGGGGTGGGGATCTAACTATCTCCCTCCATCCCCCCTTTCTCTACCTCCACCCGCTCTCTTTCTCTACCTCACCCCACACTCTTTCTCTACCTCCCCGCTCTTTCTAACTCCCATCAGCTGTTAGTTTGATCCCCTCCCTCCCTAACAGCTGATTTGAAGTAGAAAAAGAGAGGGAGGGAGAGGGGTAGGGGAGGGAGAGAGTTAGGGGTTTTAACTAAGAGCTGATGGGAGGTCAGAAGATAGAGAGGGAGGAAGGGATGGAGAGGGAAAGAGAGTGGGAGGGAGGGAAGGAGAGTGGGTGGGAGGGAAGGAGAGTGGGAGGAAGAGGGTGGGAGGGAAGGAGAGTGGGAGGGAGCAGGAGCGGAGATTTAACTAACAGCTGATGTCCTATCCAATTACTCTGACTGTTCTGGAGGACCTGGGAGATGGAGAAGCTGCAAATAGATCACCCCCTCCTGCTCCTCTATCAGGCCTGACTAATAGATCACCTCCTCCTGCTCCTCTGTCAGACCTGACTAATAGATCACCTCCTACTGCTCCTCTTTCAGACCTGACTAATAGATCACCTCCTACTGCTCCTCTGTCAGACCTGACTAATAGATCAACCCATCGTGATCCTCTGTCAGACCTGACTAATAGATCACCCCCTCCTGCTCCTCTGGCAGAGCTGACTAATAGATCACCTCCTCCTGCTCCTCTGTCAGACCTGACTAATAGATCACCTCCTCCTGCTCCTCTGTCAGACCTGACTAATAGATCACCTCCTCCTGCTCCTCTGTCAGACATTACATTACATTTACATTACATTTAAGTCATTTAGCAGACGCTCTTATCCAGAGCGACTTACAAAATTGGTGCATAAACCTTATGGCATCCAGTGGAACAGCCACTTACATCTAAATCTTTTTTTTTTGGGGGAGAAGGGGGGTGAGAAGGATTACTTACCCTTACTTACCCTATCCTAGGTATTCCTTGAAGAGGTGGGGTTTCAGGTGTCTCCGGAAGGTGGTGATTGACTCCGCTGTCCTGGCGTCGTGAGGGAGTTTGTTCCACCATTGGGGGCCAGAGCAGCGAACAGTTTTGACTGGGCTGAGCGGGAACTGTACTTCCTCAGTGGTAGGGAGGCGAGCAGGCCAGAGGTGGATGAACGCAGTGCCCTTGTTTGGGTGTAGGGCCTGATCAGAGCCTGGAGGTACTGAGGTGCCGTTCCCCTCACAGCTCCGTAGGCAAGCACCATGGTCTTGTAGCGGATGCGAGCTTCAACTGGAAGCCAGTGGAGAGAGCGGAGGAGCGGGGTGACGTGAGAGAACTTGGGAAGGTTGAACACCAGACGGGCTGCAGCGTTCTGGATGAGTTGTAGGGGTTTAATGGCACAGGCAGGGAGCCCAGCCAACAGCGAGTTGCAGTAATCCAGACGGGAGATGACAAGTGCCTGGATTAGGACCTGCGCCGCTTCCTGTGTGAGGCAGGGTCGTACTCTGCGGATGTTGTAGAGCATGAACCTACAGGAACGGGACACCGCCTTGATGTTAGTTGAGAACGTCAGGGTGTTGTCCAGGATCACGCCAAGGTTCTTAGCGCTCTGGGAGGAGGACACAGTGGAGTTGTCAACCGTGATGGCGAGATCATGGAACGGGCAGTCCTTCCCGGGAGGAAGAGGAGCTCCGTCTTGCTGAGGTTCAGCTTGAGGTGGTGATCCGTCATCCACACTGATATGTCTGCCAGACATGCAGAGATGCGATTCGCCACCTGGTCATCAGAAGGGGGAAAGGAGAAGATTAATTGTGTGTCGTCTGCATAGCAATGATAGGAGAGACCATGTGAGGTTATGACAGAGCCAAGTGACTTGGTGTATGGCGAGAATAAGAGAGGGCCTAGAACAGAGCCCTGGGGACACCAGTGGTGAGAGCGCGTGGTGAGGAGACAGATTCTCGCCACGCCACCTGGTAGGAGCGACCTGTCAGGTAGGACGCAATCCAAGCGTGGGCCGCGCCGGAGATGCCCAACTCGGAGAGGGTGGAGAGGAGGATCTGATGGTTCACAGTATCGAAGGCAGCCGATAGGTCTAGAAGGATGAGAGCAGAGGAGAGAGAGTTAGCTTTAGCAGTGCGGAGCGCCTCCGTGATACAGAGAAGAGCAGTCTCAGTTGAATGACTAGTCTTGAAACCTGACTGATTTGGATCAAGAAGGTCATTCTGAGAGAGATAGCGGTAGAGCTGGCCAAGGACGGCACGCTCAAGAGTTTTGGAGAGAAAAGAGAGAAGGGATACTGGTCTGTAGTTGTTGACATCGGAGGGATCGAGTGTAGGTTTTTTCAGAAGGGGTGCAACTCTCGCTCTCTTGAAGACGGGAGGGACGTAGCCAGCGGTCAGGGATGAGTTGATGAGCGAGGTGAGGTAAGGGAGAAGGTCTCCGGAAATGGTCTGGAGAAGAGAGGAGGGGATAGGGTCAAGCGGGCAGGTTGTTGGGCGGCCGGCCGTCACAAGACGCGAGATTTCATCTGGAGAGAGAGGGAGAAAGAGGTCAGAGCATAGGGTGGGGCAGTGTGAGCAGAACCAGCGGTGTCGTTTGACTTAGCAAACGAGGATCGGATGTCGTCGACCTTCTTTTCAAAATGGTTGACGAAGTCATCTGCAGAGAGGGAGGAGGAGGGGAGGATTCAGGAGGGAGGAGAAGGTGGCAAAGAGCTTCCTAGGGTTAGAGGCAGATGCTTGAAATTTAGAATGGTAGAAAGTGGCTTTAGCAGCAGAGACAGAGGAGGAAAATGTAGAGAGGAGGGAGTGAAAGGATGCCAGGTCCGCAGGGAGGCGAGTTTTCCTCCATTTCCGCTCGGCTGCCCGGAGCCCTGTTCTGTGAGCTCGCAATGAGTCGTCGAGCCACGGAGCGGGAGGGAGGACCGAGCCGGCCTGGAGGATAGGGGACATAGAGAGTCAAAGGATGCAGTAAGGGAGGAGAGGAGGGTTGAGGAGGCAGAATCAGGAGATAGGTTGGAGAAAGTTTGAGCAGAGGGAAGAGATGATAGGATGGAAGAGGAGAGAGTAGCGGGGGAGAGAGAGCGAAGGTTGGGACGGCGCGATACCATCCGAGTAGGGGCAGTGTGGGAAGTGTTGGATGAGAGCGAGAGGGAAAAGGATACAAGGTAGTGGTCGGAGACTTGGAGGAGTTGCAATGAGGTTAGTGGAAGAACAGCATCTAGTAAAGATGAGGTCAAGCGTATTGCCTGCCTTGTGAGTAGGGGGAAGGTGAGAGGGTGAGGTCAAAAGAGGAGAGGAGTGGAAAGAAGGAGGCAGAGAGGAATGAGTCAAAGGTAGACGTGGGGAGGTTAAAGTCGCCCAGAACTGTGAGAGGTGAGCCGTCCTCAGGAAAGGAGCTTATCAAGGCATCAAGCTCATTGATGAACTCTCCGAGGGAACCTGGAGGGCAATAAATGATAAGGATGTTAAGCTTGAAAGGGCTGGTAACTGTGACAGCATGGAATTCAAAGGAGGCGATAGACAGATGGGTAAGGGGAGAAAGAGAGAAAGACCACTTGGGAGAGATGAGGATCCCGGTGCCACCACCCCGCTGACCAGAAGCTCTCGGGGTGTGCGAGAACACGTGGGCGGACGAGGAGAGAGCAGTAGGAGTAGCAGTGTTATCTGTGGTGATCCATGTTTCCGTCAGTGCCAAGAAGTCAAGGGACTGGAGGAGGCATAGGCTGGGATGAACTCTGCCTTGTTGGCCGCAGATCGGCAGTTCCAGAGGCTACCGGAGACCTGGAACTCCACGTGGGTCGTGCGCGCTGGGACCACCAGAGTAGGGTGGTCGCGGCCACGCGGTGTGGAGCGTTTGTATGGTCTGTGCAGAGAGGAGAGAACAGGGATAGACAGACACATAGTTGACAGGCTACAGAAAAGGCTACGCTAATGCAAGGAGATTGGAATGACAAGTGGACTACACGTCTCGAATGTTCAGAAAGTTAAGCTTACGTAGCAAGAATCTTATTGACTAAAATGATTAAAATGATACAGTACTGCTAAAGTAGGCTAGCTGGCAGTAGCTGCGTTGTTGACACTACACTAATCAAGTTGTTCCGTTGAGTGTAATAGTTTCTGCAGTGCTACTATTCGGGGGCTAGCTGGCTAGCTAGCAGTGTTGTTTACGTTACGTTGCGTTAAAAGAACGACAATAGCTGGCTAGCGACCCTAGAAACACACAATTATCTTTGAAACAAAGACGGCCATGTAGCTAGCTATGTAGCTAGCTACGATCAAACAAATCAAACCGTTGTACTGTAATGAAATGAAATGAAAATGTGAAACTACCTGACCGGGTTGTTGAATTCGAAACAGTACACGTTGGCTAGCTGTTAGCTGTTAGCTGTTGGCTAGCTAGCAGAGTCACCTACGTTAAGGACGACAAATAGCTGGCTAGCGACCCTCAGTGAATTAAGATAATCACTCCAAGGCTACACACACTAAACTACACAATTAGTCAGACCTGACTAATAGATCACCTTCTCCTGCTCCTCTGGCAGACCTGACTAATAGATCACCCCTCCTGCTCCTCTGGCAGACCTGACTAATAGATCACCCCATCCTGCTCCCCTGTCAGACCTGACTAATAGATCACCCCCTCCTGCTCCTCTGTCAGACCTGACTAATAGATCACCCCCTCCTGCTCCTCTGTCAGACCTGACTAATAGATCACCCCCTCCTGCTCCTCTGTCAGACCTGACTAATAGATCACCTCAGATACACTCTGAATATTCTGGAGGACCTTGAGATGGAGAGGCTGCTAACGATGACTTCATCATCATCACCCAGTGCTTCTCTATAGTTCTAAACTCAGTGTTTCTATATAGCTCTAAACCCAGTGTTCTATATAGCTCTAAACCCAGTGCTTCTCTATAGTTCTAAACTCAGTGTTTCTATATAGCTCTAAACCCAGTGCTTCTCTATAGTTCTAAACTCAGTGTTTCTATATAGCTCTAAACCCAGTGTTCTCTATAGCTCTAAACCCAGTGCTTCTCTATAGTTCTAAACTCAGTGTTTCTATATAGCTCTAAACCCAGTGTTCTCTATAGCTCTAAACCCAGTGCTTCTCTATAGTTCTAAACTCAGTGTTTCTATATAGCTCAAAACCCAGTTTTTTTTATATATTTTTTTATTTCACCTGTATTTAACCAGGTACGCTAGTTGAGAACAAGTTCTCATTTGCAACTGCAACCTGGCCAAGATACAGCATAGCAGTGTGAACAGACAACACAGAGTTACACATGGAGTAAACAATTAACAAGTCAATAACACAGTAGAAAAAAGGGAGTCTGTATACAATGTGTGCAAAAGGCATGAGGAGGTAGGCGAATAATTACAATATTGCAGATTAACAATGGAGTGATAAATGATCATGTACAGGTAGAGATATTGGTGTGCAAAAGAGCAGAAAAGTAAATAAAAACTGTGGGGATGAGGTAGGTGAAAATGGGTGGGCTATTTACCAATAGATTATGTACAGCTGCAGCGATCGGTTAGCTGCTCAGATAGCTGATGTTTGAAGTTGGTGATAAAAGTCTCCAACTTCAGCGATTTTGCAATTCGTTCCAGTCACAGGCAGCAGAGTACTGGAACGAAAGGCGGCCGAATGAGGTGTTGGCTTTAGGGATGATCAGTGAGATACACCTGCTGGAGCGCGTGCTACGGATGGGTGTTGCCATCATGACCAGTGAACTGAGATAAGGCGGAGCTTTACCTAGCATGGCCTTGTAGATGACCTGGAGCCAGTGGGTCTGGCGACGAATATGTAGCGAGGGCCAGCCGACTAGAGCATACAAGTCGCAGGGGTGGGTAGTATAAGGTGCTTTAGTGACAAAACGGATGGCACTGTGATAAACTGCATCCAATTTGCTGAGTAGAGTGTTGGAAGCAATTTTGGAGATGACATCGCCGAAGTCGAGGATCGGTAGGATAGTCAGTTTAACTAGGGTAAGCTTGGCAGCGTGAGTGAAGGAGGCTTTGTTGCGGAATAGAAAGCCGACACTTGATTTGATTTTCGATTGGATATGTTTGATATGAGTCTGGAAGGAGAGTTTGCAGTCTAGCCAAACACCTAGGTACTTATAGGTGTCCACATATTCAAGGTCAGAACCATCCAGTGTGGTGATGCTAGTCGGGCATGCAGGTGCAGGCAGCGATCGGTTGAAAAGCATGCATATGGTTTTACTAGCGTTTAAGAGCAGTTGGAGGCCACGGAAGGAGTGTTGTATGGCATTGAAGCTCGTTTGGAGGTTAGATAGCACAGTTTCCAATGATGGGCCGAAAGTATATAGAATGGTGTCGTCTGCGTAGAGGTGGATCAGGGAATCGCCCGCAGCAAGAGCAACATCATTGATATATCCAGAGAAAAGAGTCGGCCCGTGAATTGAACCCTGTGGCACCCCCATAGAGACTGCCAGAGGACCGGACAGCATGCCCTCCGATTTGACACACTGAACTCTGTCTGCAAAGTAATTGGTGAACCAGGCAAGGCAGTCATCCGAAAAACCGAGGCTACTGAGTCTGCCGATAAGAATATGGTGATTGACAGAGTCGAAAGCCTTGGCAAGGTCGATGAAGACGGCTGCACAGTACTGTCTTTTATCGACGGCGGTTATGATGTCGTTTAGTACCTTGAGTGTGGCTGAGGTGCACCCGTGACCGGCTCGGAAACCAGATTGCATAGCGGAGAAGGTACGGTGGGATTCGAGATGGTCAGTGACCCCTTTGTTGACTTGGCTTTCGAAGACCTTAGATAGGCAGGGCAGAATGGATATAGGTCTGTAACAGTTTGGGTCCAGGGTGTCTCCCCCTTTGAAGAGGGGGATGACTGCGGCAGCTTTCCAATCCTTGGGGATCTCAGACGATATGAAAGAGAGGTTGAACAGGCTGGTAATAGGAGTTGCGACAATGGCGGATAGTTTCAGAGATAGAGGGTCCAGATTGTCAAGCCCAGCTGATTTGTACGGGTCCAGGTTTTGCAGCTCTTTCAGAACATCTGCTATCTGGATTTGGGTAAAGGAGAACCTGGAGAGGCTTGGGCGAGGAGCTGCGGGGGACGGAGCTGTTGGCCGAGGTAGGAGTAGCCAGGCGGAAGGCATGGCCAGCCGTTGAGAAATGCTTGTTGAAGTTTTCGATAATCATGGATTTGTCGGTGGTGACTGTGTTACCTAGCCTCAGTGCAGTGGGCAGCTGGGAGGAGGTGCTCTTGTTCTCCATGGACTTCACAGTGTCCCAGAACTTTTTGGAGTTGGAGCTACAGGATGCAAACTTCTGCCTGAAGAAGCTGGCCTTAGCTTTCCTGACTGACTGCGTGTATTGGTTCCTGACTTCCCTGAACAGTTGCATATCGCGGGGACTGTTCGATGCTATTGCAGTCCGCCACAGGATGTTTTTGTGCTGGTCGAGGGCAGTCAGGTCTGGAGTGAACCAAAGGCTGTATCTGTTCTTGGTTCTGCATTTTTGAACGGAGCATGCTTATCCAAAATGGTGAGGAAGTTACTTTTAAAGAATGACCAGGCATCCTCAACTGACGGGATGAGGTCAATGTCCTTCCAGGATACCCGGGCCAGGTCGATTAGAAAGGCCTGCTCACAGAAGTGTTTTATGGAGCGTTTGACAGTGATGAGGGGTGGTCGATTGACTGCGGCACCGTAGCGGATACAGGCAATGAGGCAGTGGTCGCTGAGATCCTGGTTGAAGACAACGGAGGTATATTTGGAGGGCCAGTTGGTCAGGATGGCGTCTATGAGGGTGCCCTTGTTTACAGAGTTAGGGTTGTACCTGGTGGGTTCCTTGATGATTTGTGTGAGATTGAGGGCATCTAGCTTAGATTGTAGGACTGCCGGGGTGTTAAGCATATCCCAGTTTAGGTCACCTAACAGAACAAACTCTGAAGCTAGATGGGGGCAATCAATTCACAAATGGTGTCCAGGGCACAGCTGGGAGCTGAGGGGGTCGGTAGCAGGCGGCAACAGTGAGAACCCAGTGGTTCTCTATAGCTCTAAACCCAGTGGTTCTCTATAGCTCTAAACCCAGTGCTTCTCTGTAGCTCTAAACCCAGTGCTTCTCTATAGCTCTTAACCCAGTGGTTCTCTATAGCTCTTAACCCAGTGGTTCTCTATAGCTCTAAACCCAGTGTTTCTCTTTAGCTCTGAACCCAGTGGTTCTCTATAGCTCTAACCCCAGTGTTTATGTTTAGCCCTAAACCCAGTGGTTCTCTATAGCTCTAAACCCAGTGGTTCTCTATAGTTTGGGATGAGTTGGACCGCAGAGTAAAGGAAAAGCAGCCAACAAGTGCTCAACATTTGTTGGAACTCCTTCAAGACCGTTTGAAAATCATTCCAGGTGAAGCTGGTTGAGAGAATGCTAAGAATGTGCAAAGCCGTCATCAAGGCAAAGGGTGGCTACTTTGAAGAATCTCAAAATAAAATATATTAAGATTTGTTTAACACGTTTTTGGTAACTACATGATTCCATATGTGTTATTTCATAGTTTTGAAAGTTTTGTGTTCACTATTATTCTACAATGTAGAAATAGTAAAAGTAAATAAAATCCCTGGAATGAGTAGGTGTTCTAAAATGTTTGACTGGTACTATATGTATATAACTACTAATATATTCATATACACGACATACAGTTGAAGTCGGAAGTTTACATACACCTTAGCCAAGTACATTTAAACTCACTTTTTCACAATTCCTGACATTTAATCCTAGTAAAAATGCTGGCAGAGCTGGTGTAACTGAGTCAGGTTTGTAGGCCTCCTTGCTCGCACACACTTTTTCAGTTCTGCCCACAAATGTTCTATAGGATTGAGGTCAGACATTTGTGATGGCCAGTCCAATAACTTGACTTTGTTGTCCTTAAGCCATTTTGCCACAACTTTGGATGTATGCTTGGGGTCAATGTCCATTTGGAAGACCCATTTGCGACCAAGCTTTAACTTCCTGCCTGATGTCTTGAGATGTTGCTTTAATATATCCACATAATTTTCCTTCCTCATGTTGCCATCTATTTTGTGAAGTGCACCAGTCCCTCATGCAGCAAAGCAACCCCACAACATGATGCTGCCACCCCGTGCTTCACGATTGGGATGGTGTTCTTCGGCTTGCATGCCTCCCGCTTTTTCCTCCAAACATAATGATGGTCATTATGGCCAAACAGTTCGATTTTGTTTCATCAGACCAGAGGACATTTCTCCAAAAAGTATGATCTATGTCCCCATGTGCAGTTGTTAACCGTAGTCTGGCTTTTTTATGGCGGTTTAGGAGCAGTGGCTTCTTCCTTGCTGAGTGGCCTTTCAGGTTATGTCGATATAGGACTCGTTTTACTGTGGATATAGATACTTTTGTACCTGTTTCCTCCAGCATCTTCACAAGGTCCTTCGCTGTTGTTCTGGGATTGATTTGCACGTTTCACACCAAAGTACGTTCATCTCTAGGAGACAGAACGCGTCTCGTTCCTGAGCAGTATGATGGCTGCGTGGTCCCATGGTGTTTATACTTGCATACTATTGTTTATACAGATGAACGTGGTACCTTCAGGCGTTTGGAAATTGCTCTCAATGATGAACCAGACTTGTGGAGGTCTACAATTATTTTTCCTGAGGTCTTGGCTGATTTCTTTTGATTTTCATGATGTCAAGCAAAGAGGCACTGGAATTGTGATACAGTGAAATGTAAGTGAAATAATCTGTCAGTAAACAATTGAGGAAAAAAATTACTTGTGTCATGCACAAAGTAGATGTCCTAACCTAATTGCCAAAACTATAGTTTTAATAGTTCAGTTTTTGATTTGTTAAAAAAGTTTGAAATATCCAATAAATGTCGTTCCACTTCATGATTGTGTCCCACTTGTTGTTGATTCTTCACACAAAATACAGTTTTATATCTTTATGTTTGAAGCCTGAAATGTGGCAAAAGGTCGCAAAGTTCAAGGGGGCCGAATACTTTCGCAAGGAACTGTATGTTATCAACTAATTCTGATTATTCCCCAACATTCCCCTCTCAGGAGATTGTCCTTCTAAACAATCAGAATATTAATTACATACTCAATATTTAAAAGGAAATACAAATTCAAATCCCCTCAATGTCAAATACCTTAGCTTATATGTAAGCTTTCTCCCTTCTGAAACTAAGTTTACAACCTTTATTCTACAAGACAAACTTGCACATATTTAATAACACAGAATAATCCATTTGAGGAAATTAAAAACAGAACCAATATTTAGAAATGCTCCCTAAGTTACATGAGAACCAGTGTCTAACCACAGGCCTCCTCACAACATATAGGACAGACATCCATCTAAGTCCTCATGCTCAGAAATATACTCAGGAATAGAGAATAGGTCAGGAAATCATTCATATTCCAAATCATAAGTAACAACCCAACTATTTATCCAACCAATATTTAGAATGGCATTCCTCAGTGATTCAAATTTGTCTTATCACTCAAAGTAAAAACGTCAATTTAACACACATCAATATTAGCAGATTTACTTACATTCAGTATAATTATCCCATAAATTCTACTATTAACTTCTTTAATCATGATTATAATACAGATCAGTATCTCAATGCATTCTTAATATAAATTACTACAATTTACATGGTGTAGACCTCTTCAATCAATCTGATACCACAAAAGTATAAACAATTTTATTGGCACAGTTGACCAACCCCTCCTCTCAGGCACTGATTCTTCTGGCGTCTCTTTCGTTCTTCTTCAGATAGCTTTACAGTTCAAAGTGGACGGCCCATGATAATGTCCCAATTTCAATGTCTCATCTTTACCACTCATGTCTTGTCCATTCGTCAACCAATATACCAGCATCATAAGAAAATGTTAGAACAGATCTTTCTCCCTGATCACTCCCAAGTGGACTCATCACAGTATGAGAGAAACATGAAAGAAAAGCAGTTGATAGCTTAGATCTGATACTGTACACCAATTTCTGGCTTGGTTCTTTTCTCTCGGTAGAAGTGGTTTGGAAAGCCTCCTTCAACGCATTTGTCTCTCTTCTTCAGCCAGGTAGAGGTGGTTTTGAGGTACACACACCATTCGGTCCAATGATCTCTTCCATGCATTAAGATACCATCTGATGTCACTTTTCATGATAACCTCGAAATAACAGATCAGAACAACAGTTTAGTTCAGTTCATTAACTACATGATAAATTATAACTTTTACCAATTATTCTTAATACACATATCTAAACATATTTCACAGAGAATATCAAAACATTCTATTGAAACTATTCTTTCAAATTGGTTTATACTCCCCATCTCACTGTCAACTCCATCGTTGTAATGAATTTCCTCCTCTTCTTCCGAAGAGGAGAGGCGAAACGGATCAGAGGACCAATACGCGGCGTGGTAATTGTCCATGGTTCTTTTTAATACGTTAAGGTACACATGAACAACTGACTACAAAAACAAGAAATGTGAAAACTCAAAACAGTCCTATCTGGTGCAAAGACAGAGACAGGAACAATCACCCACAAACACACAGTGAAACCCAGGCTACCTAAGTATGATTCTCAATCAGAGACAACCAATGACACCTGCCTCTGATTGAGAACCATACTAGGCCGAAACATAGAAATTCCCAAAACCTAGAAAAACAAACATAGACTGCCCACCCAACTCACACCCTGACCATACTAACTAAATACAAAACACAGGAAATAAAGGTCAGAACGTGACAATCGTAGAGCCAAGGATCAAGAAGTTAGACCTATATCTCTCAGGAATAGAACAAAACAAACACAACAATACAGTACACTCAACAATACAGTACACTCAACAATACAATACACTCAACAATACAATACACTCAACAATACAATACACTCTACAATACACTCAACAATACAATACACTCAACAATACAATACACTCAACAATACAATACACTCAACAATACAATACACTCAACAATACAATACACTCAACAATACAGTACACTCAACAATACAATACAATACACTCAACAATACAATACACTCAACAATACAATACACTCAACAATACAATACACTCAACAATACAATACACTCAACAATACAGTACACTCAACAATACAATACACTCAACAATACAATACACTCAACAATACAGTACACTCAACAATACAATACACTCAACAAATACAATACACTCACCAATACAATACACTCAACAAATACAATACACTCAACAATACAATACACTCAACAATACAATACACTCAACAATACAATACACTCAACAATACAATACACTCACCAATACAATACACTCAACAAATACACTACACTCAACAATACAATACACTCAACAATACAATACACTCAACAATACAATACACTCAACAATACAATACAATACACTCAACAATACAATACACTCAACAATACAATACACTCAACAATACAGTACACTCAACAATACAATACACTCAACAATACAATACAATACACTCAACAATACAATACACTCAACAAATACAATACACTCACCAATACAATACACTCAACAATACAATACAATACACTCAACAATACAATACACTCAACAATACAATACACTCAACAATACAATACACTCAACAATACAGTACACTCAACAACACAATACACTCAACAATACAATACAATACACTCAACAATACAATACACTCAACAAATACAATACACTCACCAATACAATACACTCAACAAATACAATACACTCAACAATACAATACACTCAACAAATACAATACACTCACCAATACAATACACTCAACAAATACAATACACTCAACAATACAATACACTCAACAATACAGTACACTCAACAATACAGTACACTCAACAATACAATACACTCAACAATACAATACAATACACTCAACAATACACTACACCCAACAATACAATACACTCAACAAATACAATACACTCAACAATACAATACACTCAACAATACAGTACACTCAACAATACAATACACTCAACAATACAATACAATACACTCAACAATACAATACAATACACTCAACAATACAATACACTCAACAATACAATACACTCAACAAATACAATACACTCAACAATACAATACACTCAACAATACAATACACTCAACAAATACAATACACTCAACAATACAATACACTCACCAAATACAATACACTCAACAATACAATACACTCAACAATACAATACACTCACCAATACAATACACTCAACAATACAATACACTCAACAATACAATACACTCAACAATACAATACACTCAACAATACACTCAACAATACAATACACTCAACAATACAGTAACTCAACAATACAATACACTCTACAATACAGTACACTCAACAATACACTCAACAATACAATACACTCAACAATACAGTACACTCTACAATACACTCAACAATACAGTACACTCAACAATACAATACACTCAACAATACAGTACACTCAACAATACAGTACACTCAACAATACAGTACACTCAACAATACAGTACACTCAACAATACAATACACTCAACAATACAATACACTCAACAATACAATACACTCAACAATACAATACACTCAACAATACAGTACACTCAACAATACAGTACACTCTACAATACAATACACTCAACAATACAGTACACTCAACAATACAATACACTCAACAATACAATACACTCAACAAATACAATACACTCAACAATACAGTACACTCAACAAATACAATACACTCAACAATACAATACACTCAACAAATACAATACACTCAACAATACAATACACTCAACAATACAATACACTCACCAATACAATACACTCAACAATACAATACACTCAACAAATACAGTACACTCAACAATACAATACACTCAACAATACAATACACTCAACAATACAGTACACTCAACAATACAATACAATACACTCCTTCACATATCACTTAAGTTGTATAACTTCAATTCAAACCCTCAAAAAACTGAATCCTCCCCATGTTTTACACACATCTCTCCGTATGAGAGTAATGTAATATAATAATAATAATAATAATAATATATGCCATTTAGCAGACGCTTTTATCCAAAGCGACTTACAGTCATGTGTGCATACATTCTACGTATGGGTGGTCCCAGGAATCGAACCCACTACCCTGGCGTTACAAGCGCCATGCTCTACCAACTGTAAAACAAAACTGAATCCTCCCCATGTTTTACACACATCTCTCCGTATGAGAGTAATGTAAAACCAAACTGAATCCTCCCCATGTTTTACACACATCTCTCCGTATGAGAGTAATGTAAAACAAAACTGAAAAAAAAAGAAAAATAAATAAATATATAAAACAAAATTTCAGCTAACCTAATCAAATTAAAATCACTAAACTGAAAAAAACTCCACAAATAAAAATTATTTAACCCCTATGGTCATAGGAAAATAG
>NC_068450.1:3115812-3123231 GCF_023373465.1 Oncorhynchus keta | reverse complement strand
ATGTCTTGTCCATTCGTCAACCAATATACCAGCATCATAAGAAAATGTTAGAACAGATCTTTCTCCATGATCACTTCCAAGTGGACTCATCACAGTATGAGAGAAATCCATGAAAGAAAAGCAGTTGGATAGGTTAGATCTGGAGACTGTACACCAATTCCTGGCTTGGTTCTTTTCTCTCGGTAGAAGTGGTTTGGAAAGCCTCCTTCAACGCCTTTGTCACTCTTCTTCCAGACGGGTAGAGGGGTTTTGAGGTACACACACCATTCGGTCCAAATTATCCTTCCATGCATTAAGATACCGTCTGATGTCACGTTTCATGATAACCTCGAAAGAACAGATCAGAACAACAGTTTAGTTCAGTTCATTAACTACATGATAAATTGTTACTTTACCAATTATTCTTAACTACACATATCTAAACATATTTCTCAGAGAATATCAAAACATTCTATTGAAACTATTCTTTCAAACTCGGGTTTATACTCCCCATCTCACTGTCAACCTCCATCGTAGAGCCAAGGATCAAGAAGTTAGACCTATACCCCTCGGGAATAGAACAAAACAAACACAACAATACAATACACTCAACAATACAATACACTCATTCACATATTACACTTTACATTACATTTAAGTCATTTAGCAGACGCTCTTATCCAGAGCGACTTACAAATTGGTGCATTCACCTTATGACATCCAGTGGAACAGCCACTTTACAATAGTGCATCTAAATCTTTTAAGGGGGGTGAGTGAGAAGGATTACTTTATCCTATCCTAGGTATTCCTTAAAGAGGTGGGGTTTCAGGTGTCTCCGGAAGGTGGTGATTGACTCCGCTGTCCTGGCGTCGTGAGGAGTTTGTTCCACCATTGGGGGCCGGAGGAGCTTGAACAGTTTTGACTGGGCTGAGGCGGGAACTGTACTTCCTCAGTGGTAGGGAGGCGAGCAGGCCAGAGGTGGATGAACGCAGTGCCCTTGTTTGGGTGTAGGGCCTGATCAGAGCCTGGAGGTACTGAGGTGCCGTTCCCCTCACAGCTCCGTAAATTGTATAACTTCAATTCAAACCCTCAAAAAACTGAATCCTCCCCATGTTTTATCCTTCCTGTTTGGCCCTGTCCGGGGTGTCCTCCGGATGTGGGGCCACAGTGTCTCCTGACCCCTCCTGTCTCAGCCTCCAGTATTTATGCTGCAGTGGTTTATGTGTCGGGGGGCTAGGAGTCAGTTTGTTATATCTGGAGTGCTTCTCCTGTCCTATTCGGGTGTCCTGTGTGAATTCCGAGTGTGCGTCTCTAATTCTCCTCCTCTCTCTCTTTCTTTCTCTCTCTCGGAGGACCTGAGCCCTAGGACCATGCCCCAGGACTACCTGACATGATGACTCCTTGCTGTCCCCAGTCCACCTGGCCATGCTGCTGCTCCAGTTTCCAGCTTGGCCTGGGCCCTAGGACCATGTCCCAGTGACTACCTGGACATGAGGACTCCTTGCTGTCCCCAGTCCACCTGGCCATGCTGCTGCTCCAGTTTCAACTGTTCTGCCTTACTATTATTCAACCATGCTGGTCATTTATGAACATTTGAACATCTTGGCCACGTTCTGTTATAACCTCCCACCGGCACAGCCAGAAGAGGACTGGCCACCCCACATATGCTCTCTCTGTATTCTTCTCTCTTTCTTTCTCTCTCTCGGGAGGACCTGAGCCCTAGGACCGTGCCCCAGGACTACCTGACACGGAGGCCTGCTGTCCCCAGTCCACCTGACTGTGCTGCTGCTCCAGTTTCAACTGTTCTGCCTTATTATTATTCGACCATGCTGGTCATTTATGAACATTTGAACATCTTGGTCATGTTCCCCTGTTATAATCTCTACCCGGCACAGCCAGAAGAGGACTGGCCATTCCCACATAGCCCGGTTCCTCTCTAGGTTTCTTCCTAGGTTTTTGGCCTTTCTATGGAGTTTCTTCCTAGCCACCGTGCTTTTACACCTGTGCATTGTTTGCTGTTTGGGGTTTTAGGCTGGGTTTCTGTACAGCACTTTGAGATATCAGCTGATGTACGAAGGGCTATCATATAAATACATTTGATTTGATTTGATTTGATTTGATTTTACACACATCTCTCCGTATGAGAGTAATGTAAAACAAAACTTAATCCTCCCCATGTTTTACACACATCTCTCCGTATGAGAGTAATGTAAAACAAAACTGAATCCTCCCCATGTTTTACACACATCTCTCCGTATGAGAGTAATGTAAAACAAAAATTTCAGCTAACCTAATCAAATTAAAATCACTAAACTGAAGAAAAAAACTCCACAAAGAAAAATTATTTAACCCCTATGGTCATAGGAAAATAGACTTAAAGCAGCATACCCTTAGTTAAAAGCAATGCCCTACTCCCTCTTCACACTGGTCCAAATTACACATATGGATAAGAAACATATTTACCAATTACACAAATTATTTTGAAAGCAGTATTACAAATGACCATAATTTCATTATCCAAATGGCTTTCCAATGCGGGTGATCAAGCCACAACGGAAAGTCATCAGAAGGTCATAGGTCATACAAAACCCTCCAAAGCAGTGTTTTGCACTATATGAAACAATTTGCAAACAATAATCAACTAGTTCCAAACATTTTCGTATTTCCATGTTCCCAGAACATTCCTTTATCAAAATAATTTGCGTGTGTAATGAAAAGTCAGAAAATAAAATAAAAGTGCCCCTATAATACCTTTGCACTACAACAAAAACTTCCCGGCCCTCCAATGTGGTAGTTTATGGCCTCCCTTCACTCACTCTCCCTCAAGGCTATAGTCCCTGGACACATTCAGAGAGAGACAGTGAAATATCCATTTTCCCAGAAAACACAATAACACTTATTATTCATTTACACTACATCAGAAACTCAAAAACTCAAACGTGAAACTATAAAGCCAAACCTAACGATAATTCCACTGTACCTCAAATCATTAATCATAAGTTTTAATCAAATCAATGTATATGCATGATACAATGTTTAATTAAGTTAAATCAACTCCTAAAAAAACTCTTAATCAGCAACCTAATAATTTCAATCTGTCGATATAAATTTAGTAAAACCAATCCTGATTTTTTAAAACAAATCTAAAATCCTTCAAAAGTCGGTGCTGTCTCATCATCGTAAAAATACAAATAAACATATTTTTTTCCCCCACTGATATCCACAAAGGTCAATACTGTTCAGCACATCCATTAATGATCTTCCTTTAGTCTGTACCAGGGTCTGAAATTCCAATGTATGCAGATGATACATTGATAAATTCATGCAAATAACAGACTACACAAGAACTCACTACTATAATGATTCAACGTTTTCCCTTACCTCTATCGTAAGATTAAAACCCAATTTTATAACTTCCTCTTCTCTTTCCACACTTATGAAATGTATCCTATTTCTTTAAAAATAACACACGCAGCACTAAAATTATAACATCCGTCAGTCAATCTATAAGAATGAAAAACACTTGTGTAACCACTTTCCATTGCCATTCTCTCCCTATTATTCAGAATTTCTTTAACTTAGGTAAATGTCTTCTCTATTGACACAGTAATTTAAATACGACCCAATTCTCAATACATTATTCCAGCAGATCATTTAGTGAACAGACATCGTCTCGCATCAGATCAACCGTTATTATTTTAAATTGAATTAGTCTATCAACAATCTATTGAAAACGTTCAAAGATGTATCAAAGATAATTGTGTAGTCTAGAGCGATTTTCTAGGTTAGCTAGCCAGCTATTGTCGTTCTTTTAACGCATGGCGTAACGTAATCAACACTGCTAGCTAGCCAGCTGGCCCCGAATAGCAGCACTGTAGAAACTATTACACTCAGCGGAGCGACTTGATTAGTGTAGTGTCAACAAACGCAGCCACTGCCAGCTAGCCTACAAAGTCAACAACGCAGCCACTGCCAGCTAGCCTACTTCAGCAGTACTGTATCATTTTAATCATTTTAGTCAATAAGATTCTTGCTACGTAAAGCTTAACTTTCTGAACATTCGAGACGTGTAGTCCACTTGTCATTCAATCTCCTTGCATTAGCGTAGCCTCTTCTGTAGCCTGTCAACTATGTGTCTGTCTATCCCTGTTCTCTCCTCTCTGCACAGACCATACAAACGCTCCACACCGCGTGGCCGCGGCCACCTAATCTGGTGGTCCCAGCGCGCACGACCCACGTGGAGTTCCAGGTCTCCGGTAGCCTCTGGAACTGCCGATCTGCGGCCAACAAGGCAGAGTTCATCTCAGCCTATGCCTCCCTCCAGTCCCTCGACTTCTTGGCACTGACGGAAACATGGATCACCACAGATAACACTGCTACTCCTACTGCTCTCTCTTCGTCCGCCCACGTGTTCTCGCACACCCGAGGCTTCTGGTCAGCGGGGTGGTGGCACCGGGATCCTCATCTCTCCCAAGTGGTCATTCTCTCTTTCTCCCTTACCCATCTGTCTATCGCCTCCTTTGAATTCCATGCTGTCACAGTTACCAGCCCTTTCAAGCTTAACATCCTTATCATTTATCGCCCTCCAGGTCCCCTCGGAGAGTTCATCAATGAGCTTGATGCCTTGATAAGCTCCTTTCCTGAGGACGGCTCACCTCTCACAGTTCTGGGCGACTTTAACCTCCCCACGTCTACCTTTGACTCATTCCTCTCTGCCTCCTTCTTTCCACTCCTCTCCTCTTTTGACCTCACCCTCTCACCTTCCCCCCTACTCACAAGGCAGGCAATACGCTCGACCTCATCTTTACTAGATGCTGTTCTTCCACTAACCTCATTGCAACTCCCCTCCAAGTCTCCGACCACTACCTTGTATCCTTTTCCCTCTCGCTCTCATCCAACACTTCCCACACTGCCCCTACTCGGATGGTATCGCGCCGTCCCAACCTTCGCTCTCTCTCCCCGCTACTCTCTCCTCTTCCATCCTATCATCTCTTCCCTCTGCTCAAACCTTCTCCAACCTATCTCCTGATTCTGCCTCCTCAACCCTCCTCTCCTCCCTTTCTGCATCCTTTGACTCTCTATGTCCCCTATCCTCCAGGCCGGCTCGGTCCTCCCTCCCGCTCCGTGGCTCGACGACTCATTGCGAGCTCACAGAACAGGGCTCCGGGCAGCCGAGCGGAAATGGAGGAAACTTCACCTCCCTGCGGACCTGGCATCCTTTCACTCCCTCCTCTCTACATTTTCCTCCTCTGTCTCTGCTGCTAAAGCCACTTTCTACCACTCTAAATTCCAAGCATCTGCCTCTAACCCTAGGAAGCTCTTTGCCACCTTCTCCTCCCTCCTGAATCCTCCTCCCCTCCCCCCTCCTCCCTCTCTGCAGATGACTTCGTCAACCATTTTGAAAAGAAGGTCGACGACATCCGATCCTCGTTTGCTAAGTCAAACGACACCGCTAGTTCTGCTCACACTGCCCTACCCTGTGCTCTGACCTCTTTCTCCCCTCTCTCTCCAGATGAAATCTCGCGTCTTGTGACGACCGGCCGCCCAACAACCTGCCCGCTCGACCCTATCCCCTCCTCTCTTCTCCAGACCATTTCCGGAGACCTTCTCCCTTACCTCACCTCGCTCATCAACTCATCCTGACCGCTGGCTACGTCCCTTCCGTCTTCAAGAGAGCGAGAGTTGCACCCCTTCTGAAAAAACCTACACTCGATCCCTCCGATGTCAACAACTACAGACCAGTATCCCTTCTTTCTTTTCTCTCCAAAACTCTTGAACGTGCCGTCCTTGGCCAGCTCTCCCGCTATCTCTCTCAGAATGACCTTCTTGATCCAAATCAGTCAGGTTTCAAGACTAGTCATTCAACTGAGACTGCTCTTCTCTGTATCACGGAGGCGCTCCGCACTGCTAAAGCTAACTCTCTCTCCTCTGCTCTCATCCTTCTAGACCTATCGGCTGCCTTCGATACTGTGAACCATCAGATCCTCCTCTCCACCCTCTCCGAGTTGGGCATCTCCGGCGCGGCCCACGCTTGGATTGCGTCCTACCTGACAGGTCGCTCCTACCAGGTGGCGTGGCGAGAATCTGTCTCCTCACCACGCGCTCTCACCACTGGTGTCCCCCAGGGCTCTGTTCTAGGCCCTCTCCTATTCTCGCTATACACCAAGTCACTTGGCTCTGTCATAACCTCACATGGTCTCTCCTATCATTGCTATGCAGACGACACACAATTAATCTTCTCCTTTCCCCCTTCTGATGACCAGGTGGCGAATCGCATCTCTGCATGTCTGGCAGACATATCAGTGTGGATGACGGATCACCACCTCAAGCTGAACCTCGGCAAGACGGGCTGCTCTTCCTCCCGGGGAAGGACTGCCCGTTCCATGATCTCGCCATCACGGTTGACAACTCCATTGTGTCCTCCTCCCAGAGCGCTAAGAACCTTGGCGTGATCCTGGACAACACCCTGTCGTTCTCAACTAACATCAAGGCGGTGGCCCGTTCCTGTAGGTTCATGCTCTACAACATCCGCAGAGTACGACCCTGCCTCACACAGGAAGCGGCGCAGGTCCTAATCCAGGCACTTGTCATCTCCCGTCTGGATTACTGCAACTCGCTGTTGGCTGGGCTCCCTGCCTGTGCCATTAAACCCCTACAACTCATCCAGAACGCCGCAGCGCCGTCTGGTGTTCAACCTTCCCAAGTTCTCTCACGTCACCCCGCTCCTCCGCTCTCTCCACTGGCTTCCAGTTGAAGCTCGCATCCGCTACAAGACCATGGTGCTTGCCTCACGGAGCTGTGAGGGAGCGGCACCTCAGTACCTCCAGGCTCTGATCAGGCCCTACACCCAAACAAGGGCACTGCGTTCATCCACCTCTGGCCTGCTCGCCTCCCTACCACTGAGGAAGTACAGTTCCCGCTCAGCCCAGTCAAAACTGTTCGCTGCTCTGGCTCCCCAATGGTGGAACACACTCCCTCACAGCCAGGACAGCGAGAGTCAATCACCACCTTCCGGAGACACCTGAAACCCCACCTCTTTAAGGAATACCTAGGATAGGATAAAGTAATCCTTCTACCCCCCTTAAAGATTTGGATACTTATTGTAAAGTGGCTGTTCCACTGGATGTCATTAAGGTGAATGCACCAATTTATGTAAGTCGCTCTGGATAAGAGCGTCTGCTAAATTACTTAAATGTAAATGTAAATGTAAATGTTCAATTTATCTCTTATACAAACACTAGCGACCATAACTTTCCAGGCAAAACATACAAATAGATTATTTACAATCAAAAACTCATGGAACTCGGGCCTCCCGCGTGGCAGGCGAGAATCAATGCATTTTGACTCTCAACTTTTCATTAGAGATACTGAAATGTTGAAAGTCAAAATGCTATTGCAAAAGCTTAATTATTATTAAAGGTGAAGATTAAGCATAACTCT
>NC_068450.1:3053551-3115712 GCF_023373465.1 Oncorhynchus keta | reverse complement strand
GCATACCCTTAGTTAAAAGCAATGCCCTCTCCCTCTTCACAGTGGTCCAAATTACAAATATGGCTAAGAAACATATTTACCAATTACACAAAATTATCTTGAAGGCAGTATTACAATGACCATAAATTCATTATCCAAATGGCTTTCCAATGCGGGTGATCAAGCCACAACGGAAAGTCATCAGCAGGTCATAGGTCATACAAAACCCTTCAGAACAGTGTTTTTCACTATATTAAACAAATTGCAAACAGTAGTCAACTAGTTCCAACATTTTTGTATTTCCATGTCCCCAGAACATTCCTTTATCAAAAGAATTAGCGTGTGTAATGAAAACTCAGAAAATAAAAACTAATTAAAATCCCATGTGGTGAGTGGCCCTTTAAAATACCTTTGCACGAAAACAAACAACTTCCCTTTTCAATGTGGTAGTTTATGGTCTCAATCTCACTCACTCTCCCCAAGAGTATAGTCCCCAGGCCCTTTTTAATGTGGTAGTTTATGGTCTCAATCTCACCCACTCTCCCCAAGAGTATAGTCCCCAGGCCCTTTTCAATGTGGTAGTTTATGGTCTCAATCTCACCCACTCTCCCCAAGAGTATAGTCCCCAGGCCCTTTTCAATGTGGTAGTTTATGGTCTCAATCTCACCCACTCTCCCCAAGAGTATAGTCCCCAGGCCCTTTTCAATGTGGTAGTTCATGGTCTCAATCTCACTCACTCTCCCCAAGAGTATAGTCCCCAGGCCCTTTTCAATGTGGTAGTTTATGGTCTCAATCTCACTCACTCTCCCCATGAGTATAGTCCCCAGGCCCTTTTCAATGTGGTAGTTTATGGTCTCAATCTCACCACTCTCCCCAAGAGTATAGTCCCCAGGCCCTTTTCAATGTGGTAGTTTATGGCCTCAATCTCACTCACTCTCCCCAAGAGTATAGTCCCCAGGCCCTTTTCAATGTGGTAGTTTATGGTCTCAATCTCACTCACTCTCCCCAAGAGTATAGTCCCCAGGCCCTTTTCAATGTGGTAGTTTATGGTCTCAATCTCACTCACTCTCCCCAAGAGTATAGTCCCCAGGCCCTTTTCAATGTGGTAGTTTATGGTCTCAATCTCACTCACTCTCCCCAAGAGTATAGTCCCCCCTTTTCAATGTGGTAGTTTATGGCCCTTTTCAATGTCCCCAGGTAATGTAGTTATGGCCTCAATCTCACCCACTCTCCCCAAGAGTATAGTCCCCAGGCCCTTTTCAATGTGGTAGTTTATGGCCTCAATCTCACCCACTCTCCCCAAGAGTATAGTCCCCAGGCCCTTTTCAATGTGGTAGTTTATGGCCTCAATCTCACTCACTCTCCCCAAGAGTATAGTCCCCAGGCCCTTTTCAATGTGGTAGTTTATGGTCTCAATCTCACTCACTCTCCCTAAGAGTATAGTCCCCAGGCCCTTTTCAATGTGGTAGTTTATGGTCTCAATCTCACTCACTCTCCCCAAGAGTATAGTCCCCAGGCCCTTTTCAATGTGGTAGTTTATGGTCTCAATCTCACCCACTCTCCCCAAGAGTATAGTCCCCAGGCCCTTTTCAATGTGGTAGTTTATGGTCTCAATCTCACCCACTCTCCCCAAGAGTATAGTCCCCAGGCCCTTTTCAATGTGGTAGTTTATGGCCTCAATCTCACCCACTCTCCCCAAGAGTATAGTCCCCAGGCCCTTTTCAATGTGGTAGTTTATGGTCTCAATCTCACTCACTCTCCCCAAGAGTATAGTCCCCAGGCCCTTTTCAATGTGGTAGTTTATGGTCTCAATCTCACTCACTCTCCCCAAGAGTATAGTCCCCAGGCCCTTTTCAATGTGGTAGTTTATGGTCTCAATCTCACTCACTCTCCCCAAGAGTATAGTCCCCAGGCCCTTTTCAATGTGGTAGTTTATGGCCTCAATCTCACTCACTCTCCCCAAGAGTATAGTCCCCAGGCCCTTTTCAATGTGGTAGTTTATGGTCTCAATCTCACTCACTCTCCCCAAGAGTATAGTCCCCAGGCCCTTTTCAATGTGGTAGTTTATGGTCTCAATCTCACTCACTCTCCCCAAGAGTATAGTCCCCAGGCCCTTTTCAATGTGGTAGTTTATGGTCTCAATCTCACTCACTCTCCCCAAGAGTATAGTCCCCAGGCCCTTTTCAATGTGGTAGTTTATGGTCTCAATCTCACCCACTCTCCCCAAGAGTATAGTCCCCAGGCCCTTTTCAATGTGGTAGTTTATGGCCTCAATCTCACCCACTCTCCCCAAGAGTATAGTCCCCAGGCCCTTTTCAATGTGGTAGTTTATGGTCTCAATCTCACCACTCTCCCCAAGAGTATAGTCCCCAGGCCCTTTTCAATGTGGTAGTTTATGGCCTCAATCTCACCCACTCTCCCCAAGAGTATAGTCCCCAGGCCCTTTTCAATGTGGTAGTTTATGGTCTCAATCTCACTCACTCTCCCCAAGAGTATAGTCCCCAGGCCCTTTTCAATGTGGTAGTTTATGGTCTCAATCTCACTCACTCTCCCCAAGAGTATAGTCCCCAGGCCTTTTTCAATGTGGTAGTTTATGGTCTCAATCTCACTCACTCTCCCCAAGAGTATAGTCCCCAGGCCCTTTTCAATGTCGTAGTTTATGGTCTCAATCTCACTCACTCTCCCCAAGAGTATAGTCCCCAGGCCCTTTTCAATGTGGTAGTTTATGGTCTCAATCTCACTCACTCTCCCCAAGAGTATAGTCCCCAGGCCCTTTTCAATGTGGTAGTTTATGGCCTCAATCTCACTCACTCTCCCCAAGAGTATAGTCCCCAGGCCCTTTTCAATGTGGTAGTTTATGGCCTCAATCTCACTCACTCTCCCCAAGAGTATAGTCCCCAGGCCCTTTTCAATGTGGTAGTTTATGGTCTCAATCTCACTCACTCTCCCCAAGAGTATAGTCCCCAGGCCCTTTTCAATGTGGTAGTTTATGGCCTCAATCTCACTCACTCTCCCCAAGAGTATAGTCCCCAGGCCCTTTTCAATGTGGTAGTTTATGGTCTCAATCTCACCCACTCTCCCCAAGAGTATAGTCCCCAGGCCCTTTTCAATGTGGTAGTTTATGGTCTCAATCTCACTCACTCTCCCCAAGAGTATAGTCCCCAGGCCCTTTTCAATGTGGTAGTTTATGGTCTCAATCTCACTCACTCTCCCCAAGAGTATAGTCCCCAGGCCCTTTTCAATGTGGTAGTTTATGGTCTCAATCTCACTCACTCTCCCCAAGAGTATAGTCCCCAGGCCCTTTTCAATGTGGTAGTTTATGGTCTCAATCTCACTCACTCTCCCCAAGAGTATAGTCCCCAGGCCCTTTTCAATGTGGTAGTTTATGGTCTCACTCTCCCCAAGAGTCCCTGGAAACATTCCAAAGAGAGACAGTGAAATATCCATTTTCCCCGGAGAAAACACAAAACACTTAGTTAGTATTCATTACACGACATCGATTCAGAAACTCAAACGTGAACTATAAACCAAACCTAATGATAATTCCACTGTACCTCAAATCATTGATCATAAGTCTTAATCAACATCAACGTATCTGCATGCTACAATGTTTAATTAAGTTAAATCAACTCCTAAAACAAACCTTTAATCAGCAATCTAATAATGTCAACCTGTTGATATAAATTTAGTAAAAACGATCCTGATTTTTTTTAACAAATCTAAAATCTTTCAAAAGTCGACACAGCGTAAAAATCAAAACAAACGTATTATTTTTTGCCACAAAGCTTTCATTCCCCAAAGGTCAATACGGTTCAGCACACCCCTTAATGATCTTCCTTTAGTCTGTACAGGGTCTGAAGTTCCAATGTATGCAGATGATACAGTGATAAATTCATGCAAATAACAAACTACACAAGAACTCACTACTATAATGGTTCAGATGACAAAATTGCTCAGAGACTGATGTTTACATCTGAATAAAATAAAACACAGTCTGCATGTTCCTCAAAAAACAACTACTGGTGGAAAAAACTCCTGGTGGTATCTGATGTTAAGTGCCAAGGCATCATACTTGATTCCAACCTTTATTTTAAAAAACAAATAATAAAGGAACTCAAATAACCAAATTCAACCGAGCTAATTTCCCAAAACATATGAAATTGTTTTGACTATTGCGGTAACAACACTATAATTAAAATCTACGATACTCCCCCACTTAACATATTAGTTTACTAGTTTGGCCCAATCTTGCTTTTCAACATTCATACCTATTCAGTCTTCTGCCAACAGGCTCTCATACTACTCAATCCAGCAATCACCTTTAATGACCTGACATTGTTCCAGATAATGGAAACATACTATAATGTTAGACTACATGAACTTTCCTGCTCAAATGAACTGGTGTTACTTAAACAATCAAACCAAGAATCAATAACCATCAGAATCCATTCTCACAATGTCTTACTCACTCACAACTTTCAGATCTCTCTTTCTTACAGCCAAATAAAACCCAAGCTCCATCACAACCCTGTGACGTCATTCACCCGCAGATGGATGGGCTCATCGAGCACTTCAATAAAATACTCAAACAAATGCTGTGGAAGGTTATCAGGCAGGATGGGAACAACTGGGACCAGCTACTACCCCACCTAATGTTCTCAATCCGAGAAGTACCCCAGTCCTCCACTGGGTTTTCCCCTGTTGAAATCCTCTGCGGGAGGAGGCCACACAGCCTACTGGCCCTCGCTAAGGAGGTGAGGGAAGCCCTACCTACCCCATTACGCAGCGTGGTAGAGCACATGGAGATGATGAGGGAGTGGATGACAGCCATATGGCCAGTCGTGAGGGAACATATGGGGAAGGCCCAACTCACCAAGCCCAGGTCTACAATCGGGGAGCCCAGCCCTGAGAATTCCAGGTGGGAGACAGGTTGTTGGCCTTAATCCCCACAGCCGAAAGTAAGTTCCTGGCAACATGGCACGGGCCATACGAGATGATCGAGAAGTTGGGACCTGTCATTTACCGCGTACGGCAACCGAGGAGATGGAAACCCCAACAGATTTACCACGGGAAACTGCTGAAGAAGTGGAACGAGAGGACAGCCTTGGCCGTGTTATGGTCGGGACCCAGGACGCCAACGGTACCAGTGGTGGTCCCGAGCAATGAAGACCTTGACCCGGCCCAGAAGCAAGAGCTCAGGGATTGATCAGAACACGCCAGGCTGCACAACCCTCATTGAATACCACATCCGTACCCGGCCCGGGGAAATAGTACGAAAGAGGCCATATCAGAAACCATTGGCCCAAAGGAAGACCGTGAAACAAGCAGTGGAGGCTATGCTGAGGATGGGGGTCATTGAAGAGTCCTACAATGCATGGTGCAGCCCCATCGTGTTGTTGCCCAAACTGGACGGTAGCCTCCGCTTCTGTAATGATTTCCGGGGTGTGAACGACATAAGCTTATTCCACGCCTACCCCATGCCGAGGGTGGACGAGCTCATCGACCGATTGGGAAAGGCCCGGTACATCAGAACCCTTGACCTGACCAAAGACGAAAGGCAGGTACCATTAGCAGCCTCCTCCAAGGAGAAGACGGCGTTTTCGTTCGGTCCCCACGGAGCCCCGCCCACATTCCAGCAACTGATGAACAGAGTACTTCAACCCCACCAGCAGTACCCAGTTACCTATCTGAATGATATCATCATCCACAGCTGAATTATTCCAATATGTTTTCATTAATTGTATTCCCTTAATCTATTTTATGAGAATTTGTAAGATTCTTGTTTGCGTAAAATAGACGGAGACCAGTCTTATCAATAATAGGTAACATAATTTATTCTCGGAGCGCGCTGCCACGTTACCACGAGCAACAGTTTATATACAATAACATGATGTCATTTCATAGCTTCTAGAATGAATCCCCTCCTTCCGACCTAGAATTAAGTGAGTTTAAAAGTTCATTCCAACTCACTAACACACTCACAGGTCACACAACATAACTGAATTAACTCTTGATCCCTCACCATTATCGATCACCACTTAGCTGACAGTTCTAATTAACAGAAAACCTAGGAATGCACTCACTGCTTTATCTAAAACACCCCAGAGCTCAGTTTCGTCGGTTCAACCATAGGTTAACGACCCTATCTGCTTTCTTAACCCACTCCTCTCCAGACTAGTTTGGAATGGTAATCGTTATATTTAATTACTCCTTGTTCATGCCACATAATCCCTTCTTATGAACTCATATTGTTAATCAGATATAATAAAACAGAGTATAAGTTTACTTAGTTACAGTTCTATTTAAAATTAGGATATTGTTTAGTCATTTATTCATAATATTCCTAACAACAGCCAAGGTCGGGAGGATGTGCCAGGTCTCGACGGGCTCACTGGCCAGGACTAATTGGGACTGATTGGGAGTTGGTGAGTAATCAAGGGAAGATTGTTCACCAGCTGTGCAAGGCCCATAAAGCTGCCAGAAGGGCAGCACACGGAGAGTGGGGGAAGAAAGGATTTGCGTATAGTTGGGGACGGCTGCAGAGGTATGAGGAGGGAGTTCAGTTTTTGTGGATAGAGCAAGACACGAAGCCCAGGAGACGGTATCCCGGAGAGGGTCTCATGGGGAGACCTATCCTTTTCTTTTTGATTTATTATTTAAATAAACACCCTTGAAACTGAGCTAATCCTACTCTGTCCTTGTCTGATCTGTGTAAACGTCTTGACCAAACCCCCTGGTCTGCCACAATATGTAACTACTACTATATTCATATATACCTACTACTATATCATATATACTATATATATATATATATATATATATATATATAATGTTGTGTCTTTGGCTATGCCGGATTAATTGCTATGACATGCTATTCTATAAAATAATTGATCCGTAATTAATATCACCTGATTGAGCTAATCATGTACTACTAGAGAGTCAGGCACCACAAAATAATATTTATAGAGCTGTTAATATTTTACATCAATAGCTGTCAACATTAATCCTCATCTTACTTCAGTCTCATAATCTGAAAGTTGTAAATTCTTGGTTATCTGCAAGAATCCTGGCTAACAAGTTGAATCAGCAATACAAAATTGGGTTTAATTATTTATTTACTAAATACCTAACTAATCACACAGAATTACATATACAAAGAATGAATTATACCTGGGATAATTCTTTACGTCATAGGAAAACGTCCCTAGCGGGTGGAGCAGCTTTGACAGCTTGTTACACAAAGGAAAAGGGGCGTGGTTTGAGTGAAAGAGCGGGAGACTGGGGAACAAAGGGAAGAAGCTGTGCTATCGTAAATACAGTATCTTATGCATTCTAAATTACCGCCCATTTGGAAAAGGAAAATGCAATAAATATTTATTCTGAGCTGCGCTTCAGTAGGTTGGTGGTAGATGGAAGGCCGTGTTGCCCAACCTAGTCCTTTGTCCTTTGAAGAATGTCTCTGGTGGTCACTTGGATAACTTGTAGTAACGTCGTTGTGTGGTAGATGGGATACTCTGTCTGTTCCTTCCTAACCTGCGTTTGCAGCTGCAGTCGCTAACTCAACGGCTAGGAGGTATCACTTCTGTCGTGAATAAGAGTTCAAAGTTCATTCCATTCGCAACCAAAGCTCATGATGTTGGCTTCGTTCTGTAGTTTTATCTGAACCATTCTGACATGGGATCGTCATCCTCACATCCGCGGAACAGAAAGTTATGTTGTCGTCAAGGGCTTATATAGGAAGGAAGAGGAGGGTGTGTTTGAAAGTTTTATAGCCCTTGTTTCTTCACAGGGGAGGGCCACTGATTGAGCAAAGCCCTATCTTATGAAAATCCAAATATCAAATTTTAGAAGCTAAAATCACATTTCACCCCATCACAAATAATTTCATATTCAAACATTTAATTGAACAACAATTCCATGTGAATCTGATAACTCTGATGTGTAGACTTTCCACTGTAGAGTTTATGTCATCTTATCATTGATGAGAATGTCTCAGATGACAACTGAACTGACATCATATTCATTAAGTACCACAGCGAATGTTCAATTGACCGGATTACCAGAATATAGTTCATTTCCCCCCCACATACTGATGTTCCCAGAATCTCTATGTTAACCAAGGTTTAAAAAAAATGTAAGCTCAGTAGGTTAGAGAGAGGAAAAAGGGGGGAAGAGGTATTTATGACTGTCATAAACCAACCCCCAACTTCATGACAATAACTATTACTATATTCATATATACCTACTACTATATCATATATACTACATATATAACTACTACAATGTTCATAAACACTACCATTCAAAAGTTTGGCGTCACTTAGAATAGTCCTTGTTTTTGAACAATGTATTAATCAGCTACCTGTATCTCTAATATAACCATGTATTAATCAGCTATCTGTATCTCTAATATAACCATGTATTAATCAGCTACCTGTATCTCTAATATAACCATGTATTAATCAGCTACCTGTATCTCTAATATAACCATGTATTAATCAGCTACCTGTATCTCTAATATAACCATGTATTAATCAGCTACCTGTATCTCTAATATAACCATGTATTAATCAGCTACCTGTATCTCTAATATAACCATGTATTTATCAGCTACCTGTATCTCTAATATAACCATGTATTAATCAGCTACCTGTATCTCTACTATAACCATGTATTAATCAGCTACCTGTATCTCTAATATAACCATGTATTTATCAGCTACCTGTATCTCTACTATAACCATGTATTAATCAGCTACCTGTATCTCTAATATAACCATGTATTAATCAGCTACCTGTATCTCTAATATAACCATGTATTTATCACCTACCTGTATCTCTAATATAACCATGTGTTAATCAGCTACCTGTATCTCTAATATAACCATGTATTAATCAGCTACCTGTATCTCTAATATAACCATGTATTTATCAGCTACTTGTATCTCTAATATAACCATGTATTAATCAGCTACCTGTATCTCTAATATAACCATGTATTAATCAGCTACCTGTATCTCTAATATAACCATGTATTTATCAGCTACCTGTATCTCTAATATAACCATGTATTAATCAGCTACCTGTATCTCTAATATAACCATGTATTAATCAGCTACCTGTATCTCTAATATAACCATGTATTAATCAGCTACCTGTATCTCTAATATAACCATGTATTTATCAGCTACCTGTATCTCTAATATAACCATGTATTAATCAGCTACCTGTATCTCTAATATAACCATGTATTAATCAGCTACCTGTATCTCTAATATAAACATGTATTAATCAGCTACCTGTATCTCTAATATAACCATGTATTTATCAGCTACCTGTATCTCTAATATAACCATGCATTTATCAGCTACCTGTATCTCTAATATAACCATGCATTTATCAGCTACCTGTATCTCTAATATAACCATGCATTTATCAGCTACCTGTATCTCTAATATAACCATGCATTTATCAGCTACCTGTATCTCTAATATAACCATGCATTTATCAGCTACCTGTATCTCTAATATAACCATGTATTAATTAGCTACCTGTATCTCTAATATAACCATGCATTTATCAGCTACGTGTATCTCTAATATAACCATGTATTTATCAGCTACCTGTATCTCTAATATAACCATGCATTTATCAGCTACGTGTATCTCTAATATAACCATGTATTAATCAGCTACCTGTATCTCTACTATAACCATGTATTAATCAGCTACCTGTATCTCTAATATAACCATGTATTATCAGCTACCTGTATCTCTAATATAACCATGTATTTATCAGCTACCTGTATCTCTAATATAACCATGTATTATCAGCTACCTGTATCTCTAATATAACCATGTATTAATCAGCTACCTGTATCTCTAATATAACCATGCATTTATCAGCTACCTGTATCTCTAATATAACCATGTATTAATCAGCTACCTGTATCTCTAATATAACCATGTATTTATCAGCTACCTGTATCTCTAATATAACAATGTATTTATCAGCTACCTGTATCTCTAATATAACCATGTATTTATCAGCTACCTGTATCTCTAATATAACCATGTATTTATCAGCTACCTGTATCTCTAATATAACCATGTATTATCAGCTACCTGTATCTCTAATATAACCATGTGTTAATTAGCTACCTGTATCTCTAATATAACCATGTATTATCAGCTACCTGTATCTCTAATATAACCATGTATTAATTAGCTACCTGTATCTCTAATATAACCATGTATTATCAGCTACCTGTATCTCTAATATAACCATGTGTTAATTAGCTACCTGTATCTCTAATATAACCATGTATTATCAGCTACCTGTATCTCTAATATAACCATGTATTAATCAGCTACCTGTATCTCTAATATAACCATGTATTATCAGCTACCTGTATCTCTAATATAACCATGTATTATCAGCTACCTGTATCTCTAATATAACCATGTATTTATCAGCTTCCTGTATCTCTAATATAACCATGTATTAATCAGCTACCTGTATCTCTACTATAACCATGTATTAATCAGCTACCTGTATCTCTACTATAACCATGTATTAATCAGCTACCTGTATCTCTAATATAACCATGTATTTATCAGCTCCCTGTATCTCTAATATAACCATGTATTAATCAGCTACCTGTATCTCTAATATAACCATGTATTAATCAGCTACCTGTATCTCTACTATAACCATGTATTAATCAGCTACCTGTATCTCTAATATAACCATGTATTATCAGCTACCTGTATCTCTAATATAACCATGTATTTATCAGCTACCTGTATCTCTAATATAACCATGTATTTATCAGCTACCTGTATCTCTAATATAACCATGTATTATCAGCTACCTGTATCTCTAATATAACCATGTATTAATCAGCTACCTGTATCTCTACTATAACCATGTATTAATCAGCTACCTGTATCTCTAATATAACCATGTATTATCAGCTACCTGTATCTCTAATATAACCATGTATTTATCAGCTACCTGTATCTCTAATATAACCATGTATTTATCAGCTACCTGTATCTCTAATATAACCATGTATTATCAGCTACCTGTATCTCTAATATAACCATGTATTAATCAGCTACCTGTATCTCAAATATAACCATGTATTTATCAGCTACCTGTATCTCTAATATAACCATGTATTATCAGCTACCTGTATCTCTAATATAACCATGTATTAATCAGCTACCTGTATCTCTAATATAACCATGTATTTATCAGCTACGTGTATCTCTAATATAACCATGTATTTATCAGCTACGTGTATCTCTAATATAACCATGTATTAATCAGCTACCTGTATCTCTAATATAACCATGTATTTATCAGCTACCTGTATCTCTAATATAACCATGTATTAATTAGCCACCTGTATCTCTAATATAACCATGTATTTATCAGCTACGTGTATCTCTAATATAACCATGTATTTATCAGCTACGTGTATCTCTAATATAACCATGTATTTATCAGCTACGTGTATCTCTAATATAACCATGTATTTATCAGCTACCTGTATCTCTAATATAACCATGTATTAATCAGCTACCTGTATCTCTACTATAACCATGTATTAATCAGCTACCTGTATCTCTACTATAACCATGTATTAATCAGCTACCTGTATCTCTACTATAACCATGTATTAATCAGCTACCTGTATCTCTAATATAACCATGTATTTATCAGCTTCCTGTATCTCTAATATAACCATGTATTATCAGCTCCCTGTATCTCTAATATAACCATGTATTAATCAGCTACCTGTATCTCTAATATAACCATGTATTAATCAGCTACCTGTATCTCTAATATAACCATGTATTAATCAGCTACCTGTATCTCAAATATAACCATGTATTTATCAGCTACCTGTATCTCTAATATAACCATGTATTATCAGCTACCTGTATCTCTAATATAACCATGTATTTATCAGCTACCTGTATCTCTAATATAACCATGTATTATCAGCTACCTGTATCTCTAATATAACCATGTATTAATCAGCTACCTGTATCTCTAATATAACCATGTATTTATCAGCTACCTGTATCTCTAATATAACCATGTATTATCAGCTACCTGTATCTCTAATATAACCATGTATTTATCAGCTACCTGTATCTCTAATATAACCATGTATTATCAGCTACCTGTATCTCTAATATAACCATGTATTAATCAGCTACCTGTATCTCTAATATAACCATGTATTTATCAGCTACCTGTATCTCTAATATAACCATGTATTTATCAGCTTCCTGTATCTCTAATATAACCATGTATTTATCAGCTTCCTGTATCTCTACTATAACCATGTATTTATCAGCTACCTGTATCTCTAATATAACCATGTATTAATCAGCTACCTGTATCTCTAATATAACCATGTATTAATCAGCTACCTGTATCTCTACTATAACCATGTATTAATCAGCTACCTGTATCTCTAATATAACCATGTATTATCAGCTACCTGTATCTCTAATATAACCATGTATTTATCAGCTTCCTGTATCTCAATTAGAACCATGCATTAATTAGCAGATCTGAACATGAAACAGAACACTCTGAATGGAATTTCTGCACTTAGTCCACACACACATACACATTACCAAACGTTCTCCGCACTTCACACACTTCAAACAAGCTTCCTGAATAATGATGAGCTCATGGTACAATAGGACAGGAGGTGGGAGGGGGTTGAACACACAAACAGAATGTTGGAAGACCACCACTCAAAGGAGATGGAGAGACGGATGGATGGAGGGAGAGGGAGGGATGGATGGATGGAGGGAGGGAGGGAGGGGGATGGATGGAGGGAGAGGGAGGGAGGGATGGATGGAGGGAGAGGGAGGGATAGATGGAGAGAGAGAGAAAGCATTTGTCTTAGTTGAACTGAGATGAAGGGAGGCGTGTGGTGTGTTTCTGTTTGGAGTGGCATATAATTACCCTCTCATTTCCTCTCAGCTCTTCCCTCGTCTCTCCATCTCTTCGTCTCTCCATCCTTCCATCTCTCCCCTCCTCCCTCTCATCTCTCCCCTCGTCTCTCCATCTCTCCTCTCTCCTTCTCTTCATCTCTCCATCCTTCCATCTCTCCCCTCCTCCCTCTCATCTCTCCCCTCGTCTCTCCATCTCTTCATCTCTCCATCCTTCCATCTCTCCCCTCCTCCCTCTCATCTCTCCCCTCCTCCCTCTCATCTCTCCCCTCCTCCCTCTCATCTCTCCCCTCCTCCCTCTCATCTCTCCCCTCCTCCCTCTCATCTCTCCCCTCCTCCCTCTCATCTCTCCCCTCCTCCCTCTCATCTCTCCCCTCGTCCCTCCATCTGTCTGTGTTTGGATTTCACAGAAATAACCTGTTGCATTCAGGGGCAGACTGACATATAGGCAGACCTCTATAGCATATACACACATCTAAACTGACAACACATTCACACAGCTATGGAGAGAGACAGATGATTTAGTCTGTGGTTTACTACTCAATGTTAGTACACAGTGAGTTGGTTTTGAGGTTGTGTGGCTGGTTGACTGGCTGGGACGGCACAATCTAGTGTCTAGCATTCTACAGGGACGGAGGACAACAGGAAGGTGAAGCCTCTCTCCTTCTCTCCTCTCTCCCTCTCTCCTTCTCTCCTCTCTCCTTCTCTCCTCTCTCCTTTCTCCTTCTCTCTCCTTTCTCCTTCTCTCCTCTCTCCTTCTCTCCTCTCATCTCCCTTTCTGTCCCTCACTCTCTCTCATTCTACAGGGACGGGGGACAACAGGAAGGTGAAGCCTCTCTCCTTCTCTCCTTCTCTCCTCTCTCCTTCTCTCCTCTCTCCCTCTCTCTCCATCTCCCTTTCTGTCCCTCACTCTCTCTCATTCTACAGGGACGGAGGACAACAGGAAGGTGAAGCCTGAAAAAGACCAAATGTGAAGGTATTTGTCTAGGGTTCCTCACTTCACACTTCTCCTCTCTTCATCCCACTAGTCCTTTCCTCTTTACCTCTGTCTCTCTCTCTCCTTCTCTCCTCTCTCCTTCTCTCCTCTCTCCTTCTCTCCTCTCTCCCTCTCTCCTCTCTCCTTCTCTCCCTCTCTCCTTCTCTCCTCTCTCCTTCTCTCTCTTTCATCTCTCCTTCTCTCCTCTCTCCTCTCTCCCTCTCTCCTTCTCTCCTCTCTCCTTCTCTCTATTTCATCTCTCCTTCTCTCCTTCTCTCCTCTCTCCTTCTCTCCTCTCTCCCTCTCTCCTTCTCTCCTTCTCTCCTCTCTCCTTCTCTCCTCTCTCCCTCTCTCCTTCTCTCCTCTCTCCTTCTCTCATCTCTCCTTCTCTCCTCTCTCCTTCTCTCCTCTCTCCTTCTCTCCTCTCTCTTTCTCTCCTCTCTCCTTCTCTCCTCTCTCCTTCTCTCCTCTCTCCTTCTCTCCTCTCTCCCTCTCTCCTCTCTCCTTCTCTCCTCTCTCCTTCTCTCCTCTCTCCCTCTCTCCTCTCTCCTTCTCTCCTCTCTCCTTCTCTCCTTCTCTCCTCTCTCCTTCTCTCCTTCTCTCCTCTCTCCTTCTCTCCTCTCTCCCTCTCCTCTCTCCTTCTCTCCTCTCTCCCTATCTCCCTTTCTGTCCCCCACTCTCTCTCTTTCATCTCTCCCTCTCATTTTCTTTCCTCTTCTCTCCTTCTCCCCCCCATCTTTCTCCTCCCTCTCTCTCCTTCGTTACTCATAGCATTCTTTGTTTCTGTGACCAGGCGGTTGCTATGGTGGCCAAGGTTGTCTCCATGGTGATGGTAGCTTGTTGGTTACGTTTGGTTATGTTTCTGGACAATCCATGTCCTGGCTGACCTTCACACTGTGTGTCTAGATGACGGGGCAGGTGTTGGGTGAGGGTACTGAGCTGGCGTCTCAGAGGCTGTCAGTGAAGACATGGCTGGACGAGGAATGTGAGAGAGCAGACAGCAACCTGAGTCGGTATGAACACACACAAACACACACACACACACACACACACACACACACACACACACACACACACACACACACACACACACACACACACACACACACACACACACACACATTTATTTTCCAGCAGCACACCATCCCATTTTCCACCACTGGCTTGCCAGTGACCAGTGTTCCATATCTATTTACAGCAGCAGCCTCTGAGAGGCAGGGTAACTGGGTGTTTAACATAGCTACTAACAGGATGTCTGTCAGGTGTTTAACATAGCTACTAACAGGATGTCTGTCAGGTGTTTAACATAGCTACTAACAGGATGTCTGTCAGGTGTTTAACATAGCTACTAACAGGATGTCTGTCAGGTGTTTAACATAGCTACTAACAGGATGTCTGTCAGGTGTTTAACATAGCTACTAGCAGGATGTCTGTCAGGTGTTTAACATAGCTACTAACAGGATGTCTGTCAGGTGTTTAACATAGCTACTAACAGGATGTCTGTCAGGTCAGGTGTTTAACGTAGCTACTAACAGGATGTCTGTCAGGTGTTTAACATAGCTACTAACAGGATGTCTGTCAGGTGTTTAACATAGCTACTAGCAGGATGTCTGTCAGGTGTTTAACATAGCTACTAACAGGATGTCTGTCAGGTCAGGTGTTTAACATATCTACTAACAGGATGTCTGTCAGGTGTTTAACATAGCTACTAACAGGATGTCTGTCAGGTCAGGTGTTTAACGTAGCTACTAACAGGATGTCTGTCAGGTGTTTAACATAGCTACTAACAGGATGTCTGTCAGGTGTTTAACATAGCTACTAGCAGGATGTCTGTCAGGTGTTTAACATAGCTACTAACAGGATGTCTGTCAGGTCAGGTGTTTAACATAGCTACTAACAGGATGTCTGTCAGGTCAGGTGTTTAACATAGCTACTAACAGGATGTCTGTCAGGTTTTTAACATAGCTACTAGCAGGATGTCTGTCAGGTGTTTATCATAGCTACTAACAGGATGTCTGTCAGGTGTTTAACATAGCTACTAACAGGATGTCTGTCAGGTGTTTAACATAGCTACTAACAGGATGTCTGTCAGGTGTTTAACGTAGCTACTAACAGGATGTCTGTCAGGTGTTTAACATAGCTACTAACAGGATGTCTGTCAGGTGATTAACATAGCTACTAACAGGATGTCTGTCAGGTGTTTAACATAGCTACTAACAGGATGTCTGTCAGGTGTTTAACATAGCTACTAACAGGATGTCTGTCAGGTCAGGTGTTTAACATAGCTACTAACAGGATGTCTGTCAGGTGTTTAACATAGCTACTAACAGGATGTCTGTCAGGTCAGGTGTTTAACATATCTACTAACAGGATGTCTGTCAGGTGTTTAACATAGCTACTAGCAGGATGTCTGTCAGGTGTTTAACATAGCTACTAGCAGGATGTCTGTCAGGTGTTTAACATAGCTACTAACAGGATGTCTGTCAGGTGTTTAACATAGCTACTAACAGGATGTCTGTCAGGTGTTTAACATAGCTACTAACAGGATGTCTGTCAGGTGTTTAACATAGCTACTAACAGGATGTCTGTCAGGTGTTTAACATAGCTACTAACAGGATGTCTGTCAGGTCAGGTGTTTAACATAGCTACTAACAGGATGTCTGTCAGGTCAGGTGTTTAACATAGCTACTAACAGGATGTCTGTCAGGTGTTTAACATAGCTACTAACAGGATGTCTGTCAGGTGTTTAACATAGCTACTAGCAGGATGTCTGTCAGGTGTTTAACATAGCTACTAACAGGATGTCTGTCAGGTCAGGTGTTTAACATAGCTACTAACAGGATGTCTGTCAGGTCTGGTGTTTAACATAGCTACTAGCAGGATGTCTGTCAGGTGTTTAACGTAGCTACTAACAGGATGTCTGTCAGGTCAGGTGTTTAACATAGCTACTAACAGGATGTCTGTCAGGTCAGGTGTTTAACATAGCTACTAACAGGATGTCTGTCAGGTGTTTAACATAGCTACTAACAGGATGTCTGTCAGGTGTTTAACATAGCTACTAGCAGGATGTCTGTCAGGTGTTTAACATAGCTACTAACAGGATGTCTGTCAGGTGATTAACATAGCTACTAACAGGATGTCTGTCAGGTGTTTAACATAGCTACTAACAGGATGTCTGTCAGGTGTTTAACATAGCTACTAACAGGATGTCTGTCAGGTCAGGTGTTTAACATAGCTACTAACAGGATGTCTGTCAGGTCAGGTGTTTAACATAGCTACTAACAGGATGTCTGTCAGGTGTTTAACATAGCTACTAGCAGGATGTCTGTCAGGTGTTTAACATAGCTACTAACAGGATGTCTGTCAGGTGTTTAACATAGCTACTAACAGGATGTCTGTCAGGTCAGGTGTTTAACATTGCTACTAGCAGGATGTCTGTCAGGTGTTTAACATAGCTACTAACAGGATGTCTGTCAGGTGTTTAACATAGCTACTAACAGGATGTCTGTCAGGTCAGGTGTTTAACATAGCTACTAACAGGATGTCTGTCAGGTCAGGTGTTTAACATAGCTACTAACAGGATGTCTGTCAGGTGTTTAACATAGCTACTAACAGGATGTCTGTCAGGTGTTTAACATAGCTACTAGCAGGATGTCTGTCAGGTGTTTAACATAGCTACTAACAGGATGTCTGTCAGGTTTTTAACATAGCTACTAGCAGGATGTCTGTCAGGTGTTTAACATAGCTACTAACAGGATGTCTGTCAGGTGTTTAACATAGCTACTAACAGGATGTCTGTCAGGTGTTTAACATAGCTACTAACAGGATGTCTGTCAGGTGTTTAACATACCTACTAACAGGATGTCTGTCAGGTCAGGTGTTTAACATAGCTACTAACAGGATGTCTGTCAGGTGTTTTACATAGCTACTAGCAGGATGTCTGTCAGGTGTTTAACATAGCTACTAACAGGATGTCTGTCAGGTGTTTTACATAGCTACTAACAGGATGTCTGTCAGGTGTTTTACATAGCTACTAACAGGATGTCTGTCAGGTGTTTAACATAGCTACTAACAGGATGTCTGTCAGGTGTTTAACATAGCTACTAACAGGATGTCTGTCAGGTGTTTAACATAGCTACTAACAGGATGTCTGTCAGGTGTTTAACATAGCTACTAACAGGATGTCTGTCAGGTGTTTAACATAGCTACTAACAGGATGTCTGTCAGGTGTTTAACATAGCTACTAACAGGATGTCTGTCAGGTGTTTAACATAGCTACTAACAGGATGTCTGTCAGGTGTTTAACATAGCTACTAACAGGATGTCTGTCAGGTCAGGTGTTTAACATAGCTACTAGCAGGATGTCTGTCAGTTGTTTAACATAGCTACTAACAGGATGTCTGTCAGGTGAGGTGTTTAACATAGCTACTAACAGGATATCTGTCAGGTGTTTAACATAGCTACTAACATGATGTCTGTCAGGTGTTTAACATAGCTACTAACAGGATGTCTGTCAGGTGTTTAACATAGCTACTAACAGGATGTCTGTCAGGTGTTTAACATAGCTACTAAGAGGATGTCTGTCAGGTGTTTAACATAGCTACTAACAGGATGTCTGTCAGGTGTTTAACATAGCTACTAGCAGGATGTCTGTCAGGTGTTTAACATAGCTACTAACAGGACGTCTGTCAGGTCAGGTGTTTAACATAACTACTAGCAGGATGTCTGTCAGGTGTTTAACATTGCTACTAGCAGGATGTCTGTCAGGTCAGGTGTTTAACATAGCTACTAACAGGATGTCTGTCAGGTGTTTAACATAGCTACTAACAGGATGTCTGTCAGGTCAGGTGTTTAACATAGCTACTAACAGGATGTCTGTCAGGTGTTTAACATAGCTACTAACAGGATGTCTGTCAGGTCAGGTGTTTAACATAGCTACTAGCAGGATGTCTGTCAGGTGTTTAACATAGCTACTAACAGGATGTCTGTCAGGTGTTTAACATAGCTACTAGCAGGATGTCTGTCAGGTCAGGTGTTTAACATAGCTACTAGCAGGATGTCTGTCAGGTGTTTAACATAGCTACTAACAGGATGTCTGTCAGGTGTTTAACATAGCTACTAACAGGATGTCTGTCAGGTGTTTAACATAGCTACTAACAGGATGTCTGTCAGGTGTTTAACATAGCTACTAACAGGATGTCTGTCAGGTGTTTAACATAGCTACTAGCAGGATGTCTGTCAGGTGTTTAACATAGCTACTAACAGGATGTCTGTCAGGTCAGGTGTTTAACATAGCTACTAACAGGATGTCTGTCAGGTGTTTAACATAGCTACTAACAGGATGTCTGTCAGGTGTTTAACATAGCTACTAACAGGATGTCTGTCAGGTGTTTAACATAGCTACTAACAGGATGTCTGTCAGGTGTTTAACATAGCTACTAACAGGATGTCTGTCAGGTGTTTAACATAGCTACTAACAGGATGTCTATCAGGTGTTTAACATAGCTACTAACAGGATGTCTGTCAGGTGTTTAACATAGCTACTAACAGGATGTTTGTCAGGTGTTTAACATAGCTACTAGCAGGATGTCTGTCAGGTGTTTAACATAGCTACTAACAGGATGTTTGTCAGGTGTTTAACATAGCTACTAACAGGATGTCTGTCAGGTGTTTAACATAGCTACTAACAGGATGTCTGTCAGGTCAGGTGTTTAACGTAGCTACTAACAGGATGTCTGTCAGGTGTTTAACATAGCTACTAACAGGATGTCTGTCAGGTGTTTAACATAGCTACTAGCAGGATGTCTGTCAGGTGTTTAACTAACAGGATGTCTGTCAGGTCAGGTGTTTACAGGATGTCTAACAGGATGTCTGTCAGGTGTTTAACATAGCTACTAACAGGATGTCTGTCAGGTGTTTAGGATGTCTGTCAGGTGTTTAACAGCAGGATGTCTGTCAGGTGTTTAACATAGCTACTAACAGGATGTCTGTCAGGTCAGGTGTTTAACGTAGCTACTAACAGGATGTCTGTCAGGTGTTTAACATAGCTACTAACAGGATGTCTGTCAGGTGTTTAACATAGCTACTAACAGGATGTCTGTTAGGTGTTTAACATAGCTACTAGCAGGATGTCTGTCAGGTGTTTAACATAGCTACTAACAGGATGTCTGTCAGGTGTTTAACATAGCTACTAGCAGGATGTCTGTCAGGTGTTTAACATAGCTACTAACAGGATGTCTGTCAGGTGTTTAACATAGCTACTAACAGGATGTCTGTCAGGTGTTTAACATAGCTACTAGCAGGATGTCTGTCAGGTGTTTAACATAGCTACTAACAGGATGTCTGTCAGGTCAGGTGTTTAACATAGCTACTAACAGGATGTCTGTCAGGTGTTTAACATAGCTACTAACAGGATGTCTGTCAGGTGTTTAACATAGCTACTAACAGGATGTATGTCAGGTGTTTAACATAGCTACTAACAGGATGTCTGTCAGGTGTTTAACATAGCTACTAACAGGATGTCTGTCAGGTGTTTAACATAGCTACTAACAGGATGTCTGTCAGGTGTTTAACATAGCTACTAACAGGATGTCTGTCAGGTGTTTAACATAGCTACTAACAGGATGTCTGTCAGGTCAGGTGTTTAACATAGCTACTAACAGGATGTCTGTCAGGTGTTTAACATAGCTACTAACAGGATGTCTATCAGGTGTTTAACATAGCTACTAACAGGATGTCTGTCAGGTGTTTAACATAGCTACTAACAGGAAGTTTGTCAGGTGTTTAACATAGCTACTAGCAGGATGTCTGTCAGGTGTTTAACATAGCTACTAACAGGATGTTTGTCAGGTGTTTAACATAGCTACTAACAGGATGTCTGTCAGGTGTTTAACATAGCTACTAACAGGATGTCTGTCAGGTCAGGTGTTTAACGTAGCTACTAACAGGATGTCTGTCAGGTGTTTAACATAGCTACTAACAGGATGTCTGTCAGGTGTTTAACATAGCTACTAACAGGATGTCTGTCAGGTGTTTAACATACCTACTAACAGGATGTCTGTCAGGTCAGGTGTTTAAAATAGCTACTAACAGGATGTCTGTCAGGTGTTTTACATAGCTACTAGCAGGATGTCTGTCAGGTGTTTAACATAGCTACTAACAGGATGTCTGTCAGGTGTTTTACATAGCTACTAACAGGATGTCTGTCAGGTGTTTTACATAGCTACTAACAGGATGTCTGTCAGGTGTTTAACATAGCTACTAACAGGATGTCTGTCAGGTGTTTAACATAGCTACTAACAGGATGTCTGTCAGGTGTTTAACATAGCTACTAACAGGATGTCTGTCAGGTGTTTAACATAGCTACTAACAGGATGTCTGTCAGGTGTTTAACATAGCTACTAACAGGATGTCTGTCAGGTGTTTAACATAGCTACTAACAGGATGTCTGTCAGGTGTTTAACATAGCTACTAACAGGATGTCTGTCAGGTGTTTAACATAGCTACTAACAGGATGTCTGTCAGGTCAGGTGTTTAACATAGCTACTAGCAGGATGTCTGTCAGTTGTTTAACATAGCTACTAACAGGATGTCTGTCAGGTGAGGTGTTTAACATAGCTACTAACAGGATATCTGTCAGGTGTTTAACATAGCTACTAACATGATGTCTGTCAGGTGTTTAACATAGCTACTAACAGGATGTCTGTCAGGTGTTTAACATAGCTACTAACAGGATGTCTGTCAGGTGTTTAACATAGCTACTAAGAGGATGTCTGTCAGGTGTTTAACATAGCTACTAACAGGATGTCTGTCAGGTGTTTAACATAGCTACTAGCAGGATGTCTGTCAGGTGTTTAACATAGCTACTAACAGGATGTCTGTCAGGTGTTTAACATAGCTACTAACAGGATGTCTGTCAGGTCAGGTGTTTAACATAACTACTAGCAGGATGTCTGTCAGGTGTTTAACATTGCTACTAGCAGGATGTCTGTCAGGTCAGGTGTTTAACATAGCTACTAACAGGATGTCTGTCAGGTGTTTAACATAGCTACTAACAGGATGTCTGTCAGGTCAGGTGTTTAACATAGCTACTAACAGGATGTCTGTCAGGTGTTTAACATAGCTACTAACAGGATGTCTGTCAGGTCAGGTGTTTAACATAGCTACTAGCAGGATGTCTGTCAGGTGTTTAACATAGGTACTAACAGGATGTCTGTCAGGTGTTTAACATAGCTACTAGCAGGATGTCTGTCAGGTCAGGTGTTTAACATAGCTACTAGCAGGATGTCTGTCAGGTGTTTAACATAGCTACTAACAGGATGTCTGTCAGGTGTTTAACATAGCTACTAACAGGATGTCTGTCAGGTGTTTAACATAGCTACTAACAGGATGTCTGTCAGGTGTTTAACATAGCTACTAACAGGATGTCTGTCAGGTGTTTAACATAGCTACTAGCAGGATGTCTGTCAGGTGTTTAACATAGCTACTAACAGGATGTCTGTCAGGTCAGGTGTTTAACATAGCTACTAACAGGATGTCTGTCAGGTGTTTAACATAGCTACTAACAGGATGTCTGTCAGGTGTTTAACATAGCTACTAACAGGATGTCTGTCAGGTGTTTAACATAGCTACTAACAGGATGTCTGTCAGGTGTTTAACATAGCTACTAACAGGATGTCTGTCAGGTGTTTAACATAGCTACTAACAGGATGTCTGTCAGGTGTTTAACATAGCTACTAACAGGATGTCTGTCAGGTGTTTAACATAGCTACTAACAGGATGTCTATCAGGTGTTTAACATAGCTACTAACAGGATGTCTGTCAGGTGTTTAACATAGCTACTAACAGGATGTCTGTCAGGTGTTTAACATAGCTACTAGCAGGATGTCTGTCAGGTCTGGTGTTTAACATAGCTACTAACAGGATGTTTGTCAGGTGTTTAACATAGCTACTAACAGGATGTCTGTCAGGTGTTTAACATAGCTACTAACAGGATGTCTGTCAGGTCAGGTGTTTAACGTAGCTACTAACAGGATGTCTGTCAGGTGTTTAACATAGCTACTAACAGGATGTCTGTCAGGTGTTTAACATAGCTATAGCTACTAGCAGGATGTCTGTCAGGTGTTTAACATAGCTACTAACAGGATGTCTGTCAGGTCAGGTGTTTAACATATCTACTAACAGGATGTCTGTCAGGTGTTTAACATAGCTACTAACAGGATGTCTGTCAGGTGTTTAACATAGCTACTAGCAGGATGTCTGTCAGGTGTTTAACATAGCTACTAACAGGATGTCTGTCAGGTCAGGTGTTTAACGTAGCTACTAACAGGATGTCTGTCAGGTGTTTAACATAGCTACTAACAGGATGTCTGTCAGGTGTTTAACATAGCTACTAACAGGATGTCTGTCAGGTGTTTAACATAGCTACTAGCAGGATGTCTGTCAGGTGTTTAACATAGCTACTAACAGGATGTCTGTCAGGTGTTTAACATAGCTACTAGCAGGATGTCTGTCAGGTGTTTAACATAGCTACTAACAGGATGTCTGTCAGGTGTTTAACATAGCTACTAACAGGATGTCTGTCAGGTCAGGTGTTTAACATTGCTACTAGCAGTATGTCTGTCAGGTGTTTAACATAGCTACTAACAGGATGTCTGTCAGGTGTTTAACATAGCTACTAGCAGGATGTCTGTCAGGTGTTTAACATAGCTACTAACAGGATGTCTGTCAGGTCAGGTGTTTAACATAGCTACTAACAGGATGTCTGTCAGGTGTTTAACATAGCTACTAACAGGATGTCTGTCAGGTGTTTAACATAGCTACTAACAGGATGTATGTCAGGTGTTTAACATAGCTACTAACAGGATGTCTGTCAGGTGTTTAACATAGCTACTAACAGGATGTCTGTCAGGTGTTTAACATAGCTACTAACAGGATGTCTGTCAGGTGTTTAACATAGCTACTAACAGGATGTCTGTCAGGTGTTTAACATAGCTACTAACAGGATGTCTATCAGGTGTTTAACATAGCTACTAACAGGATGTCTGTCAGGTGTTTAACATAGCTACTAACAGGATGTTTGTCAGGTGTTTAACATAGCTACTAGCAGGATGTCTGTCAGGTGTTTAACATAGCTACTAACAGGATGTTTGTCAGGTGTTTAACATAGCTACTAACAGGATGTCTGTCAGGTGTTTAACATAGCTACTAACAGGATGTCTGTCAGGTCAGGTGTTTAACGTAGCTACTAACAGGATGTCTGTCAGGTGTTTAACATAGCTACTAACAGGATGTCTGTCAGGTGTTTAACATAGCTACTAGCAGGATGTCTGTCAGGTGTTTAACATAGCTACTAACAGGATGTCTGTCAGGTCAGGTGTTTAACATATCTACTAACAGGATGTCTGTCAGGTGTTTAACATAGCTACTAACAGGATGTCTGTCAGGTGTTTAACATAGCTACTAGCAGGATGTCTGTCAGGTGTTTAACATAGCTACTAACAGGATGTCTGTCAGGTCAGGTGTTTAACATAGCTACTAACAGGATGTCTGTCAGGTGTTTAACATAGCTACTAACAGGATGTCTGTCAGGTGTTTAACATAGCTACTAACAGGATGTCTGTCAGGTGTTTAACATAGCTACTAACAGGATGTCTGTCAGGTGTTTAACATAGCTACTAACAGGATGTCTGTCAGGTGTTTAACATAGCTACTAGCAGGATGTCTGTCAGGTGTTTAACATAGCTACTAACAGGATGTCTGTCAGGTGTTTAACATTGCTACTAGCAGGATGTCTGTCAGGTCAGGTGTTTAACATAGCTACTAACAGGATGTCTGTCAGGTGTTTAACATAGCTACTAGCAGGATGTCTGTCAGGTGTTTAACATAGCTACTAACAGGATGTCTGTCAGGTCAGGTGTTTAACATAGCTACTAACAGGATGTCTGTCAGGTGTTTAACATAGCTACTAACAGGATGTCTGTCAGGTGTTTAACATAGCTACTAACAGGATGTATGTCAGGTGTTTAACATAGCTACTAACAGGATGTCTGTCAGGTGTTTAACATAGCTACTAACAGGATGTCTGTCAGGTGTTTAACATAGCTACTAACAGGATGTCTGTCAGGTGTTTAACATAGCTACTAACAGGATGTCTATCAGGTGTTTAACATAGCTACTAACAGGATGTCTGTCAGGTGTTTAACATAGCTACTAACAGGATGTTTGTCAGGTGTTTAACATAGCTACTAGCAGGATGTCTGTCAGGTGTTTAACATAGCTACTAACAGGATGTTTGTCAGGTGTTTAACATAGCTACTAACAGGATGTCTGTCAGGTGTTTAACATAGCTACTAACAGGATGTCTGTCAGGTGTTTAACATAGCTACTAACAGGATGTCTGTCAGGTGTTTAACATAGCTACTAACAGGATGTCTGTCAGGTCAGGTGTTTAACATAGCTACTAACAGGATGTCTGTCAGGTGTTTAACATAGCTACTAACAGGATGTCTGTCAGGTGTTTAACATAGCTACTAACAGGATGTCTGTCAGGTCAGGTGTTTAACGTAGCTACTAACAGGATGTCTGTCAGGTGTTTAACATAGCTACTAACAGGATGTCTGTCAGGTGTTTAACATAGCTACTAGCAGGATGTCTGTCAGGTGTTTAACATAGCTACTAACAGGATGTCTGTCAGGTCAGGTGTTTAACATATCTACTAACAGGATGTCTGTCAGGTGTTTAACATAGCTACTAACAGGATGTCTGTCAGGTGTTTAACATAGCTACTAGCAGGATGTCTGTCAGGTGTTTAACATAGCTACTAACAGGATGTCTGTCAGGTCAGGTGTTTAACGTAGCTACTAACAGGATGTCTGTCAGGTGTTTAACATAGCTACTAACAGGATGTCTGTCAGGTGTTTAACATAGCTACTAGCAGGATGTCTGTCAGGTGTTTAACATAGCTACTAACAGGATGTCTGTCAGGTGTTTAACATAGCTACTAGCAGGATGTCTGTCAGGTGTTTAACATAGCTACTAACAGGATGTCTGTCAGGTCAGGTGTTTAACATAGCTACTAACAGGATGTCTGTCTGTCAGGTCAGGTGTTTAACATAGCTACTAACAGGATGTCTGTCAGGTTTTTAACATAGCTACTAGCAGGATGTCTGTCAGGTGTTTATCATAGCTACTAACAGGATGTCTGTCAGGTGTTTAACATAGCTACTAACAGGATGTCTGTCAGGTGTTTAACATAGCTACTAACAGGATGTCTGTCAGGTGTTTAACATAGCTACTAACAGGATGTCTGTCAGGTGTTTAACGTAGCTACTAACAGGATGTCTGTCAGGTGTTTAACATAGCTACTAACAGGATGTCTGTCAGGTGTTTAACATAGCTACTAACAGGATGTCTGTCAGGTGTTTAACATAGCTACTAACAGGATGTCTGTCAGGTGTTTAACATAGCTACTAACAGGATGTCTGTCAGGTGATTAACATAGCTACTAACAGGATGTCTGTCAGGTGTTTAACATAGCTACTAACAGGATGTCTGTCAGGTGTTTAACATAGCTACTAACAGGATGTCTGTCAGGTCTGGTGTTTAACATAGCTACTAACAGGATGTCTGTCAGGTGTTTAACATAGCTACTAACAGGATGTCTGTCAGGTGTTTAACATAGCTACTAACAGGATGTCTGTCAGGTCAGGTGTTTAACATAGCTACTAACAGGATGTCTGTCAGGTGTTTAACATAGCTACTAACAGGATGTCTGTCAGGTCAGGTGTTTAACATAGCTACTAGCAGGATGTCTGTCAGGTGTTTAACATAGCTACTAACAGGATGTCTGTCAGGTGTTTAACATAGCTACTAACAGGATGTCTGTCAGGTGTTTAACATAGCTACTAACAGGATGTTTGTCAGGTCAGGTGTTTAACATTGCTCCTAGTAGGATTTCTGTCAGGTGTTTAACATAGCTACTAACAGGATGTCTGTCAGGTGATTAACATAGCTACTAACAGGATGTCTGTCAGGTGTTTAACATAGCTACTAGCAGGATGTCTGTCAGGTCAGGTGTTTAACATAGCTACTAGCAGGATGTCTGTCAGGTGTTTAACATAGCTACTAACAGGATGTCTGTCAGGTCAGGTGTTTAACATTGCTACTAGCAGGATGTCTGTCAGGTGTTTAACATAGCTACTAACAGGATGTCTGTCAGGTGTTTAACATAGCTACTAACAGGATGTCTGTCAGGTCAGGTGTTTAACATAGCTACTAGCAGGATGTCTGTCAGGTGTTTAACATAGCTACTAACAGGATGTCTGTCAGGTGTTTAACATAGCTACTAACAGGATGTCTGTCAGGTGTTTAACATAGCTACTAACAGGATGTCTGTCAGGTCAGGTGTTTAACATTGCTACTAGCAGGATGTCTGTCAGGTGTTTAACATAGCTACTAACAGGATGTCTGTCAGGTGTTTAACATAGCTACTAACAGGATGTCTGTCAGGTCAGGTGTTTAACATAGCTACTAACAGGATGTATGTCAGGTGTTTAACATAGCTACTAACAGGATGTCTGTCAGGTGTTTAACATAGCTACTAACAGGATGTCTGTCAGGTGTTTAACATAGCTACTAACAGGATGTCTGTCAGGTGTTTAACATAGCTACTAACAGGATGTCTATCAGGTGTTTAACATAGCTACTAACAGGATGTCTGTCAGGTGTTTAACATAGCTACTAACAGGATGTTTGTCAGGTGTTTAACATAGCTACTAGCAGGATGTCTGTCAGGTGTTTAACATAGCTACTAACAGGATGTTTGTCAGGTGTTTAACATAGCTACTAGCAGGATGTCTGTCAGGTGTTTAACATAGCTACTAACAGGATGTCTGTCAGGTGTTTAACATAGCTACTAACAGGATGTCTGTCAGGTGTTTAACATAGCTACTAACAGGATGTCTGTCAGGTCAGGTGTTTAACATAGCTACTAACAGGATGTCTGTCAGGTGTTTAACATAGCTACTAACAGGATGTCTGTCAGGTGTTTAACATAGCTACTAACAGGATGTCTGTCAGGTCAGGTGTTTAACGTAGCTACTAACAGGATGTCTGTCAGGTGTTTAACATAGCTACTAACAGGATGTCTGTCAGGTGTTTAACATAGCTACTAGCAGGATGTCTGTCAGGTGTTTAACATAGCTACTAACAGGATGTCTGTCAGGTCAGGTGTTTAACATATCTACTAACAGGATGTCTGTCAGGTGTTTAACATAGCTACTAACAGGATGTCTGTCAGGTGTTTAACATAGCTACTAACAGGATGTCTGTCAGGTGTTTAACATAGCTACTAACAGGATGTCTGTCAGGTCAGGTGTTTAACGTAGCTACTAACAGGATGTCTGTCAGGTGTTTAACATAGCTACTAACAGGATGTCTGTCAGGTGTTTAACATAGCTACTAACAGGATGTCTGTCAGGTGTTTAACATAGCTACTAACAGGATGTCTGTCAGGTGTTTAACATAGCTACTAGCAGGATGTCTGTCAGGTGTTTAACATAGCTACTAACAGGATGTCTGTCAGGTCAGGTGTTTAACATAGCTACTAACAGGATGTCTGTCAGGTCAGGTGTTTAACATAGCTACTAACAGGATGTCTGTCAGGTTTTTAACATAGCTACTAGCAGGATGTCTGTCAGGTGTTTATCATAGCTACTAACAGGATGTCTGTCAGGTGTTTAACATAGCTACTAACAGGATGTCTGTCAGGTGTTTAACATAGCTACTAACAGGATGTCTGTCAGGTGTTTAACATAGCTACTAACAGGATGTCTGTCAGGTGTTTAACGTAGCTACTAACAGGATGTCTGTCAGGTGTTTAACATAGCTACTAACAGGATGTCTGTCAGGTGTTTAACATAGCTACTAACAGGATGTCTGTCAGGTGTTTAACATAGCTACTAACAGGATGTCTGTCAGGTGTTTAACATAGCTACTAACAGGATGTCTGTCAGGTGATTAACATAGCTACTAACAGGATGTCTGTCAGGTGTTTAACATAGCTACTAACAGGATGTCTGTCAGGTGTTTAACATAGCTACTAACAGGATGTCTGTCAGGTCTGGTGTTTAACATAGCTACTAACAGGATGTCTGTCAGGTGTTTAACATAGCTACTAACAGGATGTCTGTCAGGTGTTTAACATAGCTACTAACAGGATGTCTGTCAGGTCAGGTGTTTAACATAGCTACTAACAGGATGTCTGTCAGGTGTTTAACATAGCTACTAACAGGATGTCTGTCAGGTCAGGTGTTTAACATAGCTACTAGCAGGATGTCTGTCAGGTGTTTAACCTAGCTACTAACAGGATGTCTGTCAGGTGTTTAACATAGCTACTAACAGGATGTCTGTCAGGTGTTTAACATAGCTACTAACAGGATGTCTGTCAGGTCAGGTGTTTAACTATAGGATGTCTACTAGCAGGATGTCTGTCAGGTGTTTAACATAGCTACTAACAGGATGTCTGTCAGGTGTTTAACATAGCTACTAACAGGATGTCTGTCAGGTGTTTAACATAGCTACTAACAGGATGTCAGGATGTCTGTCTAGGTCAGGTGTTTAACATAGCTACTAACAGGATGTCTGTCAGGTGTTTAACATAGCTACTAACAGGATGTCTGTCAGGTCAGGTGTTTAACATAGCTACTAGCAGGATGTCTGTCAGGTGTTTAACATAGCTACTAACAGGATGTCTGTCAGGTGTTTAACATAGCTACTAACAGGATGTCTGTCAGGTCAGGTGTTTAACATAGCTACTAACAGGATGTCTGTCAGGTGTTTAACATAGCTACTAACAGGATGTCTGTCAGGTGTTTAACATAGCTACTAACAGGATGTCTGTCAGGTGTTTAACATAGCTACTAACAGGATGTCTGTCAGGTCAGGTGTTTAACATAGCTACTAGCAGGATGTCTGTCAGGTGTTTAACATAGCTACTAACAGGATGTCTGTCAGGTGTTTAACATAGCTACTAACAGGATGTCTGTCAGGTCAGGTGTTTAACATAGCTACTAACAGGATGTCTCTGTCAGGTGTTTAACATAGCTACTAACAGGATGTCTGTCAGGTGTTTTAACATAGCTACTAACAGGATGTCTGTCAGGTGTTTAACATAGCTACTAACAGGATGTCTGTCAGGTGTTTAACATAGCTACTAGCAGGATGTCTGTCAGGTGTTTAACATAGCTACTAACAGGATGTCTGTCAGGTGTTTAACATAGCTACTAGCAGGATGTCTGTCAGGTGTTTAACATAGCTACTAACAGGATGTCTGTCAGGATGTCTGTAACATAGCTACTAACAGGATGTCTGTCAGGTCAGGTGTTTAACATAGCTACTAACAGGATGTCTGTCAGGTGTTTAACATAGCTACTAACAGGATGTCTGTCAGGTCAGGTGTTTAACATAGCTACTAACAGGATGTCTGTCAGGTTTTAACATAGCTACTAGCAGGATGTCTGTCAGGTGTTTATCATAGCTACTAACAGGATGTCTGTCAGGTGTTTAACATAGCTACTAACAGGATGTCTGTCAGGTGTTTAACATAGCTACTAACAGGATGTCTGTCAGGTGTTTAACATAGCTACTAACAGGATGTCTGTCAGGTGTTTAACGTAGCTACTAACAGGATGTCTGTCAGGTGTTTAACATAGCTACTAACAGGATGTCTGTCAGGTGTTTAACATAGCTACTAACAGGATGTCTGTCAGGTGTTTAACATAGCTACTAACAGGATGTCTGTCAGGTGTTTAACATAGCTACTAACAGGATGTCTGTCAGGTGATTAACATAGCTACTAACAGGATGTCTGTCAGGTGTTTAACATAGCTACTAACAGGATGTCTGTCAGGTCTGGTGTTTAACATAGCTACTAGCAGGATGTCTGTCAGGTGTTTAACATAGCTACTAACAGGATGTCTGTCAGGTGTTTAACATAGCTACTAACAGGATGTCTGTCAGGTCAGGTGTTTAACATAGCTACTAACAGGATGTCTGTCAGGTGTTTAACATAGCTACTAACAGGATGTCTGTCAGGTCAGGTGTTTAACATAGCTACTAGCAGGATGTCTGTCAGGTGTTTAACATAGCTACTAACAGGATGTCTGTCAGGTGTTTAACATAGCTACTAACAGGATGTCTGTCAGGTGTTTAACATAGCTACTAACAGGATGTCTGTCAGGTCAGGTGTTTAACATAGCTACTAGCAGGATGTCTGTCAGGTGTTTAACATAGCTACTAACAGGATGTCTGTCAGGTGTTTAACATAGCTACTAACAGGATGTCTGTCAGGTGTTTAACATAGCTACTAACAGGATGTCTGTCAGGTCAGGTGTTTAACATTGCTACTAGCAGGATGTCTGTCAGGTGTTTAACATAGCTACTAACAGGATGTCTGTCAGGTGTTTAACATAGCTACTAACAGGATGTCTGTCAGGTCAGGTGTTTAACATAGCTACTAGCAGGATGTCTGTCAGGTGTTTAACATAGCTACTAACAGGATGTCTGTCAGGTGTTTAACATAGCTACTAACAGGATGTCTGTCAGGTGTTTAACATAGCTACTAACAGGATGTCTGTCAGGTCAGGTGTTTAACATTGCTACTAGCAGGATGTCTGTCAGGTGTTTAACATAGCTACTAACAGGATGTCTGTCAGGTGTTTAACATAGCTACTAACAGGATGTCTGTCAGGTCAGGTGTTTAACATAGCTACTAACAGGATGTCTGTCAGGTGTTTAACATAGCTACTAACAGGATGTCTGTCAGGTGTTTAACATAGCTACTAGCAGGATGTCTGTCAGGTGTTTAACATAGCTACTAACAGGATGTCTGTCAGGTCAGGTGTTTAACATAGCTACTAACAGGATGTCTGTCAGGTCAGGTGTTTAACATAGCTACTAACAGGATGTCTGTCAGGTGTTTAACATAGCTACTAACAGGATGTCTGTCAGGTGTTTAACATAGCTACTAGCAGGATGTCTGTCAGGTGTTTAACATAGCTACTAACAGGATGTCTGTCAGGTGTTTAACATAGCTACTAACAGGATGTCTGTCAGGTGTTTAACATAGCTACTAACAGGATGTCTGTCAGGTTTTTAACATAGCTACTAGCAGGATGTCTGTCAGGTCAGGTGTTTAACGTAGCTACTAACAGGATGTCTGTCAGGTGTTTAACATAGCTACTAGCAGGATGTCTGTCAGGTGTTTAACATAGCTACTAACAGGATGTCTGTCAGGTGTTTAACATAGCTACTAGCAGGATGTCTGTCAGGTGTTTAACATAGCTACTAACAGGATGTCTGTCAGGTCAGGTGTTTAACATATCTACTAACAGGATGTCTGTCAGGTGTTTAACATAGCTACTAACAGGATGTCTGTCAGGTGTTTAACATAGCTACTAGCAGGATGTCTGTCAGGTGTTTAACATAGCTACTAACAGGATGTCTGTCAGGTGTTTAACATAGCTACTAACAGGATGTCTGTCAGGTCAGGTGTTTAACATAGCTACTAACAGGATGTCTGTCAGGTCAGGTGTTTAACATAGCTACTAACAGGATGTCTGTCAGGTTTTTAACATAGCTACTAGCAGGATGTCTGTCAGGTGTTTATCATAGCTACTAACAGGATGTCTGTCAGGTGTTTAACATAGCTACTAACAGGATGTCTGTCAGGTGTTTAACATAGCTACTAACAGGATGTCTGTCAGGTGTTTAACATAGCTACTAACAGGATGTCTGTCAGGTGTTTAACGTAGCTACTAACAGGATGTCTGTCAGGTGTTTAACATAGCTACTAACAGGATGTCTGTCAGGTGTTTAACATAGCTACTAACAGGATGTCTGTCAGGTGTTTAACATAGCTACTAACAGGATGTCTGTCAGGTGTTTAACATAGCTACTAACAGGATGTCTGTCAGGTGATTAACATAGCTACTAACAGGATGTCTGTCAGGTGTTTAACATAGCTACTAACAGGATGTCTGTCAGGTCAGGTGTTTAACATAGCTACTAACAGGATGTCTGTCAGGTGTTTAACATAGCTACTAACAGGATGTCTGTCAGGTCAGGTGTTTAACATAGCTACTAGCAGGATGTCTGTCAGGTGTTTAACATAGCTACTAACAGGATGTCTGTCAGGTGTTTAACATAGCTACTAACAGGATGTCTGTCAGGTGTTTAACATAGCTACTAACAGGATGTCTGTCAGGTCAGGTGTTTAACATTGCTACTAGCAGGATGTCTGTCAATTGTTTAACATAGCTACTAACAGGATGTCTGTCAGGTGTTTAACATAGCTACTAACAGGATGTCTGTCAGGTGTTTAACATAGCTACTAACAGGATGTCTGTCAGGTGTTTAACATAGCTACTAACAGGATGTCTGTCAGGTGTTTAACATAGCTACTAACAGGATGTCTGTCAGGTGTTTAACATAGCTACTAACAGGATGTCTGTCAGGTCAGGTGTTTAACATTGCTACTAGCAGGATGTCTGTCAGGTGTTTAACATAGCTACTAACAGGATGTCTGTCAGGTGTTTAACATAGCTACTAACAGGATGTCTGTCAGGTCAGGTGTTTAACATAGCTACTAACAGGATGTCTGTCAGGTGTTTAACATAGCTACTAACAGGATGTCTGTCAGGTGTTTAACATAGCTACTAGCAGGATGTCTGTCAGGTGTTTAACATAGCTACTAACAGGATGTCTGTCAGGTCAGGTGTTTAACATAGCTACTAACAGGATGTCTGTCAGGTGTTTAACATAGCTACTAACAGGATGTCTGTCAGGTCAGGTGTTTAACATAGCTACTAGCAGGATGTCTGTCAGGTGTTTAACATAGCTACTAACAGGATGTCTGTCAGGTGTTTAACATAGCTACTAACAGGATGTCTGTCAGGTCAGGTGTTTAACATAGCTACTAGCAGGATGTCTGTCAGGTGTTTAACATAGCTACTAACAGGATGTCTGTCAGGTGTTTAACATAGCTACTAACAGGATGTCTGTCAGGTGTTTAACATAGCTACTAACAGGATGTCTGTCAGGTCAGGTGTTTAACATTGCTACTAGCAGGATGTCTGTCAGGTGTTTAACATAGCTACTAACAGGATGTCTGTCAGGTGTTTAACATAGCTACTAACAGGATGTCTGTCAGGTGTTTAACATAGCTACTAACAGGATGTCTGTCAGGTGTTTAACATAGCTACTAACAGGATGTCTGTCAGGTGTTTAACATAGCTACTAACAGGATGTCTGTCAGGTGTTTAACATAGCTACTAGCAGGATGTCTGTCAGGTGTTTAACATAGCTACTAACAGGATGTCTGTCAGGTCAGGTGTTTAACATAGCTACTAACAGGATGTCTGTCAGGTCAGGTGTTTAACATAGCTACTAACAGGATGTCTGTCAGGTGTTTAACATAGCTACTAACAGGATGTCTGTCAGGTGTTTAACATAGCTACTAGCAGGATGTCTGTCAGGTGTTTAACATAGCTACTAACAGGATGTCTGTCAGGTTTTTAACATAGCTACTAGCAGGATGTCTGTCAGGTGTTTAACATAGCTACTAACAGGATGTCTGTCAGGTGTTTAACATAGCTACTAACAGGATGTCTGTCAGGTGTTTAACATAGCTACTAGCAGGATGTCTGTCAGGTCAGGTGTTTAACATAGCTACTAACAGGATGTCTGTCAGGTCAGGTGTTTAACATAGCTACTAACAGGATGTCTGTCAGGTGTTTAACATAGCTACTAACAGGATGTCTGTCTGGTGTTTAACATAGCTACTAACAGGATGTCTGTCAGGTGTTTAACATAGCTACTAACATGATGTCTGTCAGGTGTTTAACATAGCTACTAACAGGATGTCTGTCAGGTGTTTAACATAGCTACTAACAGGATGTCTGTCAGGTGATTAACATAGCTACTAACAGGATGTCTGTCAGGTGTTTAACATAGCTACTAACAGGATGTCTGTCAGGTGTTTAACATAGCTACTAACAGGATGTCTGTCAGGTCAGGTGTTTAACATAGCTACTAACAGGATGTCTGTCAGGTGTTTAACATAGCTACTAACAGGATGTCTGTCAGGTCAGGTGTTTAACATAACTACTAGCAGGATGTCTGTCAGGTGTTTAACATAGCTACTAACAGGATGTCTGTCAGGTGTTTAACATAGCTACTAACAGGATGTCTGTCAGGTGTTTAACATAGCTACTAACAGGATGTCTGTCAGGTCAGGTGTTTAACATTGCTACTAGCAGGATGTCTGTCAGGTGTTTAACATAGCTACTAACAGGATGTCTGTCAGGTGTTTAACATAGCTACTAACAGGATGTCTGTCAGGTGTTTAACATAGCTACTAACAGGATGTCTGTCAGGTGTTTAACATAGCTACTAGCAGGATGTCTGTCAGGTGTTTAACATAGCTACTAACAGGATGTCTGTCAGGTCAGGTGTTTAACATAGCTACTAACAGGATGTCTGTCAGGTGTTTAACATAGCTACTAACAGGATGTCTGTCAGGTGTTTAACATAGCTACTAGCAGGATGTCTGTCAGGTGTTTAACATAGCTACTAACAGGATGTCTGTCAGGTTTTTAACATAGCTACTAGCAGGATGTCTGTCAGGTGTTTAACATAGCTACTAACAGGATGTCTGTCAGGTGTTTAACATAGCTACTAACAGGATGTCTGTCAGGTGTTTAACATAGCTACTAACAGGATGTCTGTCAGGTGTTTAACATAGCTACTAACAGGATGTCTGTCAGGTGTTTAACATAGCTACTAACAGGATGTCTGTCAGGTGTTTAACATAGCTACTAACAGGATGTCTGTCAGGTGTTTAACATAGCTACTAACAGGATGTCTGTCAGGTGTTTAACATAGCTACTAACAGGATGTCTGTCAGGTGTTTAACATAGCTACTAACAGGATGTCTGTCAGGTGTTTAACATAGCTACTAGCAGGATGTCTGTCAGGTGTTTAACATAGCTACTAGCAGGATGTCTGTCAGGTGTTTAACATAGCTACTAACAGGATGTCTGTCAGGTGTTTAACATAGCTACTAACAGGATGTCTGTCAGGTGTTTACCATAGCTACTAGCAGGATGTCTGTCAGGTCAGGTGTTTAACATAGCTACTAACAGGATTTCTGTCAGGTGTTTAACATAGCTACTAACATAATGTCTGTCAGGTGTTTAACATAGCTACTGGCTTGGGGGTGGAAGCTGTTCGGCAGTCTGATGGCTTGAGGGTAGAAGCTGTTCAGCAGTCTGATGGCTTGGGGGTAGAAGCTGTTTGGCAGTCTGATGGCCTGGGGGGAGAAGCTGTTCAGCAGTCTGATGGCCTGGGGGTAGAAGCTGTTCAGCAGTCTGATGGCTTGGGGGTAGAAGCTGCTTGGCAGTCTGATGGCTTGGGGGGAGAAGCTGTTTGGCAGACTGATGGCTTGGGGGTAGAAGCTGTTTGGCAGACTGATGGCTTGGGGGTAGAAGTTAAGGAGCCTTTTGGACGTGGACCTGTGCTCCGTTATGGCTTGCCGTGCCGTAGCACAGAGAATTATGACGGGTGAATGGAGTCTTTGAACATTTTGGGGGCCTTCCTCTGAGTGTGCAAGCTGTCATCAGGCAAAAGGTGGCTACTTTGAAGAACCTAAAATATATTTGATTTGTTTAACACTTCGTTTGGTTACTACATGATTCCATATGTGTTTTTTCTTAGTTGGTATGTCTTCACTATTATTCTACAATGTAGAAAATTGTAAAAATAAAGAAAAACCCTTGAATGAGTAGGTGTGTCCAAACTTTTGACTGGTACACAGGATGTTTAATAGGATGTCTCTCAGGTGTACATGCACACACACACACACACACGTCTTAATCCTTCATGTGTGCGTGTAGAGGCCAGTCTATGTGTGATGACACGTCGTCAGAACTACAACGGATGGCTGTCATTGACCGGAGAGGACTCACCTCCCAGAACTCCTTCAGAGGGAGAGGAGCCATGTCAAGGTGACACAAAACACTGCCTTGTTGTCTGTTATAATATATATGCCATTTAGCAGACGCTTTTATCCAAAGCGACTTACAGTCATGTGTGCATACATTCTACTTATGGGTGGTCCCGGGAATCGAACCCACTACCCTGGCGTTACAAGCGCCATGCTCTACCAACTGAGCTACAGAAGGACCATATTCACATATAACGTTTATAAAAGGAACAAAATTACAGACTCAACATGTAAAGTGTTAGTCCAATGTTTCATGAACTGAATTTTAAAATCCTGAGGAGTATTTCTGTCTGTAGTAAAGCCCTTTTTGGGAACTAATTCTGATTGGCTGAGCCTGGCTCCCCAGTGGGTGGGCCTATGCTCTCCAAGGCCTACCAATGGCTGCGCCCCTGCCCAGTCATTGAAATCCATAGAGTCGGGCCTAATGAAATTATTTCAATTGGCTGATTTCCTGATATGAACTGTGTTTTATCATTTTTGCTTCGGTATAAATAATATGTCAATATTTTCTAACAAAGTACAATGCAATGTTATGTCACAATATCCTAATATACATGTGTGTTTGTGTGTGTGTGTTTCTGTGTGTGTTTCCAGGTTGGTCAGCATGGTGGTGACTTTGAGAGAGTGGGCTCATAAGAGTTTGGTTGAGGAGCAAGAGAGACCTGATTCGTTCCTGGAAAGGTTCCGAGGCCCTGATCTGCAGGCTCCGCCCAGCAGGATCAGCCAATCACGACCGGATGCTGAGCCCACTGACCACAACGACCACATACACACGTATGATACTCCGCATGATTTCCTCATTTCTGATTTACTACAAATAGTGACAATTCATACCACCAGTCAGCTGACAAACACAGCAAAGCAATTCCACTCTTCCGCTCTCTCTCCCACTCTTTCTTTCTCTCTCTCTCCCTACCCCTCTCTGTCACTCACTCCCTCTCTGCCACTCACTTCCTCTCCCCCCTCTCTCCCCCCTTCCTGCAGTAAGAGTCCAGGTATGTTGATATTATCTCCAGCTGATAATATCTATTACCACTGGCTCCTGATCATCTCGACTGCTGTGCTCTACAACTGGTGCCTCCTGGTGGCCAGGTATGGCAGCACACTTCTCTTCTTTTGTACAACATCATTGCTGTGAGACTTCTGAGTCATTTTACGTAGGTCAGGAATTAATCCAAGGCAATTTTTCAGAGCAGCGCGCTAGACAGATGACAATCTAGGCATTTTGCTCCACCTTTAAAAGTCTGTCAGGGACGTTATTTATACTGAACAAAAATATAAAAGCAACATGCAACAATTTCAAATATTTTTCAGAATTACAGTTCATATGAGGAAATCAGTCAATTTATATAAATTCATTAGGCCCTAATCTATGGATTTCACATGATTAGGCAGTGTAGCCATGGGTGGGCCTGGGAGGTAGCCAGACCCACCCACTGGGGAGCCAGCCCCAGCCAATCAGAATTCATTTTTCCCCACAAAAGGGCTATATTTCAGCATTCACACCCCCCTCCTTGATGATCACGCAGCTGTGTGTAATGATCATGCTGTTTAATCATCTAGATATGCCAAGTGGATTATCTTGACAAAGGATCAAATGTTCACTAACAGGAATGTAATCAAATTTGTGTACAACATTTTAGACAAATAAGCTTTGTGTATATGGAAGATTTCAGGGATTTAAAAAAAATTTCAGCTCATAAAACATGGGACCAGCACTTTACATTGTAGCAAGATCAAGGGTGTGGGGTTTCCACGTCACCAAGTTCAATAACAAAACAGGCACCAGTAGCATAAATAGAATGCAAAGGGGAAGTTTATTAGGGATTTTTGGTACTGTGATCACCTGGTTTAGATGTGCCTTCCACTCACTCTCATGGATCACAAAATCATCAATGTACGCCACCGCGTACTTCCGATAGGGTCAGAGAACCATGTCCATCAACCTCCGGGGCTCTTTGCAGTTCAAAGGGCAGCTTTTTATAAGGGAACAGACCATCCGGGGTGGCGAAAGCAGTTTTCTAGCATGCCTTGAGAGCTAAGGGCACCTGTCAATAATCCTTTGTCAGGTCGAGCGTGCTGATCAATGGGGCGGTCCCTAGCCATTCTATTAGTTCATCAAGTCGGGGCATGGGGTAGGCATCGAACTTTGAGATTTAATTTACCTTCCTAAAATCATTACAGAATCGATCATTTCCGGCACCGACAGAGATGGCCGCCTCGCTTCGCGTTTCTAGGAAACTATGCAGTTTTTTGTTTTTTTTACGTGTTATTTCTTACATTGGTACCCCAGGTCATCTTAGGTTTCATTACATACAGTCGAGAAGAACTACTGAATATAAGAGCAGCGTCAACTCACCATCAGTACGACCAAGAATATGACTTTCGCGAAGCGGATCCTGTGTTCTTTCACCCAGGACAACGGAATGGATCCCAGCCTGGATCCCAGCCTGCGAACCAAAACAAAGACGTCGTAAAAGAGGGAATCGTAGTAATCTTCTGGTCAGTCTCCTGAGACGGGCACATCGCGCACCACTCCCTAGCATACTACTCGCCAATGTCCAGTCTCTTGACAACAAGGTTGATGAATACCGAGCAAGGGTAGCATTCCAGAGGGACATCAGGGACTGTAACGTTCTTTGCTTCACGGAAACATGGCTCACTTGAGAGACGCTAACGGAATCGGTGCAGCCAGCTGGTTTCTTCACGCATCGCGCCGACGGAAACAAACATATTTCTGGTAAGAAGAGGGGCGGGGGCGTATGCTTTATGGTTAACGAGACGTGGTGCGGTCACAACAACATACAGGAACTCAAGTCCTTCTGTTCACCTGACTTAGAATTCCTCACTATCAAATGTTGTCCGCATTATCTACCAAGGGAATTCTCTTCGATTATAATCACAGCCATATATATTCCCCCCAAGCAGACACATCGATGGCCCTGAACGAACCTTATTTGACTCTTTGCAAACTGGAATCCATTTATCCGGAGGCTGCATTCATTGTCGCTGGGGATTTTAACAAGGCTAATCTGAAAACAAGACTCCCTAAATTGTATCAGCATATCGATTGCGCAACCAGGGCTGGTAAAACCTTGGATCATTGCTATTCTAACTTCCGCAACGCATATAAGACTCTCCCCCACCCTCCTTTTGGAAAAGCTGACCACGACTCAATTTTGTTGCTTCCTGCCTACAGACAGAATCTAAAACAAGAAGCTCCCACGCTCAGGTCTGTTCAACGCTGGTCCGACCAATCTGATTCCACGCTTCAAGACTGCTTCGATCACGTGGATTGGGATATGTTCCGCATTGCGTCCAACAACAACATTGACGAACACACTGATTAGGTGAGCGAGTTCATTAGAAAGTGCATTGATGATGTCATTCCCATAGCAACGATTAAAACATTCCCAAACCAGAAACCGTTGATTGATGGCAGCATTCGTGTGAAACTGAAAGCACGAACCACTGCTTTTAACCAGGGAAAGGTGCCCGGAAACATGACCGAATACAAACAGTGTAGCTATTCCCTCCGCAAGGCAATCAAACAAGCTAAGCCTCAGTATAAAGACAAAGTAGAGTCACAATTCAACGGCTCAGACACAAGAGTTATGTGGCAGGGTCTACAGTCAATCACGGATTACAAAAAGTAAACCAGCCCGGTCACGGACCAGGATGTCTTGCTCCCAGGCAGACTAAATAACTTTTTTGCCCGCTTTGAGGACAATTCAGTGCCACTAACACGGCCCGCAACCAAAACCTGCAGACTCTCCTTCACTGCAGCCGACGTGAGGAAAACATTTAAACGTTTTAACCCTTGCAAGGCTGCAGGCCCAGACAACATCCCCGAACGCGTCCTCAGAGCATGCTGCGCAGACCAGCTGGCTGGTGTGTTTACGGACATATTCAATCAATCCTTATCCCAGTCTGCTGTTCCCACATGCTTCAAGAGGGCCACCATTGTCCCTGTTCCCAAGAAAGCTAAGGTAACTGAGCTAAACGACTACCACCCCGTAGCACTCACTTCCGTCATCATGAAGTGCTTTGAAAGACTAGTCAAGGACCATATCACCTCCACCCTACCTGACAACCTAGACCCACTCCAATTTGTTTACCGCCCAAATAGGTCCACAGATGATGCAATCTCAACCACACTGCACACTGCCCTAACCCATCTGGATAAGAGGAATACCTATGTGAGAATGCTGTTCATCGACTACAGCTCAGCATTTAACACCGTTGTACCCTCCAAACTCATTATCAAGCTCGAGACCCTGGGTCTCGACCCCGCCCTGTGCAACTGGGTACTGGACTTCCTGACGGGCCGCCCCCAGGTGGTGAGGGTAGGTAACAACATCTCCACCCCGCTGATCCTCAACACTGGAGCCCCACAAGGGTGCGTTCTGAGCCCTCTCCTGTACTCCCTGTTCACCCATGACTGTGTGGCCATGCACGCCTCCAACTCAATCATCAAGTTTGCGGACGACACTACAGTGGTAGGCTTGATTACCAACAATGACGGGACATTTACATTTACATTTATGTCATTTAGCAGACGCTCTTATCCAGAGCGACTTACAAATTGGTGCATTCACCTTATGACATCCAGTGGAACAGCCACTTTACAATAGTGCATCTAAATCTTTTAAGGGGGGAGGGGGGGGGGGTGAGAAGGATGGGGTTTCAGGTGTCTCCGGAAGGTGGTGATTGACTCCGCTGTCCTGGCGTCGTGAGGGAGTTTGTTCCACCATTGAGGGGCCAGAGCAGCGAACAGTTTTGACTGGGCTGAGCGGGAGCTGTACTTCCTCAGTGGTAGGGAGGCGAGCAGGCCAGAGGTGGATGAACGCAGTGCCCTTGTTAGGGTGTAGGGCCTGATCAGAGCCTGGAGGTACTGAGGTGCCGTTCCCCTCACAGCTCCGTAGGCAAGCACCATGGTCTTGTAGCGGATGCGAGCTTCAACTGGAAGCCAGTGGAGAGAGCGGAGGAGCGGGGTGACGTGAGAGAACTTGGGAAGGTTGAACACCAGACGGGCTGCGGCGTTCTGGATGAGTTGTAGGGGTTTAATGGCACAGGCAGGGAGCCCAGCCAACAGCGAGTTGCAGTAATCCAGACGGGAGATGACAAGTGCCTGGATTAGGACCTGCGCCGCTTCCTTAACAAAGCATGCCTAGCTTACCACATGGGAATATAAGAGCATCTGATAGGCTAAATTAACAAAGCATGCTTATATAAGAGCATCTGATAGGTTAAATTAACAAAGCATGCCTAGCTTACCACATGGGAATATAAGAGCATCTGATAGGTTAAATTAACAAAGCATGCTTAGCTTACCACATGGGAATATAAGAGCATCTGATAGGCTAAATTAACAAAGCATGCCTAGCTTACCACATGGGAATGGGAATGGGAATAGAAGAGCATCTGCTAGGCTAAATTAAGAAGACATGCATAAATCACCACATGATTCTCAAACAAAAGACTGGCCAAACCTGTGTTTCTAAAAGTTCATTCAAATGCAACTATAGTTAGATCAACCAATACATCATGAGTAGTCTAGTTATAGTTAGATCAACCAATACATCATCACTAGTAGTCTAGTTATAGTTACATCATCACTAGTAGTCTAGTTATAGTTACATCATCACTAGTAGTCTAGTTATAGTTAGATCAACCAATACATCTGTCATGATTTCCACTGAAGGTGGCTCCTCTCCCTGTTCGGGCGGTGCTCGGCGGTGCTCGGCGGTGCTCGGCGGTGCTCGGCGGTGCTCGGCGGTGCTCGGCGGTCGTCGTCGCCGGTCTACTAGCTGCCAACGATCCCTTTTTTCTTTTCATTTGTTTATGTCTGTCTTATGTGCCACCTGTGTTCTATTTTATTTGGGTAATTAGGGGGGTGGTATTTCAATCTCATAATTTCTTCCGGGTTTTGTGCGGGATTGTTTCGTTTGCTGTCGTTCTGTTCTGGGCTGCGTTTTAGGTTCTGTTGTACAGGTGGTTTGAGGCTACTGTGTTAGTCCTGTTTTTCATGCTATTTAGACCTTGTTTATTAAACTCCCTTTTCGGAAACTTGCTTTCTCCTGCGCCTGACTCCACACCCAGATCTCCTTTTGGAGAGATCTGACAACAGGAGTAACTCATGATGATGTATTATGATGATGTATTACCTGGTTGCTTTTGAAGCGCTTTGAGATTATTATGAAAAGCGCTATAGAATCAAATCAAAGTTTATTTGTCACGTGTGTCGAATACAACAGTAGTAGACCTTACAGTGAAATGCTGAATACAACAGGTGTAGTACACCTTACAGTGAAATGCTGAATACAACAGGTGTAGTAGACCTCACAGTGAAATGCTGAATACAACAGGTGTAGTAGACCTCACAGTGAAATGCTGAATACAACAGGTGTAGTAGACCTCACAGTGAAATGCTGAATACAACAGGTGTAGTAGACCTCACAGTGAAATGCTGAATACAACAGGTGTAGTAGACCTTACAGTGAAATGCTGAATACAACACGTGTAGTAGACCTTACAGTGAAATGCTGAATACAACAGGTGTAGTAGACCTTACAGTGAAATGCTGAATACAACAGGTGTAGTAGACCTCACAGTGAAATGCTGAATACAACAGGTGTAGTAGACCTCACAGTGAAATGCTGAATACAACAGTGAAATAATGCTGAATACAGGTGTACCTCAGTGAAATGCTGAATACAACAGGTGTAGTAGACCTCACAGTGAAATGCTGAATACAACAGTTGTAGACCTTACAGTGAAATGCTGAATACAACAGTTGTAGTAGACCTTACAGTGAAATGCTGAATACAACAGGTGTAGTAGACCTTACAGTGAAATGCTGAATACAACAGGTGTAGTAGACCTTACAGTGAAATGCTGAATACAACAGGTGTAGTAGACCTCACAGTGAAATGATGAATACAACAGGTGTAGTAGACCTTACAGTGAAATGATGAATACAACAGGTGTAGTAGACCTTACAGTGAAATGCTGAATACAACAGGTGTAGTACACCTTACAGTGAAATGCTGAATACAACAGGTGTAGTAGACCTCACAGTGAAATGCTGAATACAACAGGTGTAGTAGACCTCACAGTGAAATGCTGAATACAACAGTTGTAGACCTTACAGTGAAATGCTGAATACAACAGTTGTAGTAGACCTTACAGTGAAATGCTGAATACAACAGGTGTAGTAGACCTTACAGTGAAATGCTGAATACAACAGGTGTAGTAGACCTTATAGTGAAATGCTGAATACAACAGGTGTAGTAGACCTCACAGTGAAATGATGAATACAACAGGTGTAGTAGACCTTACAGTGAAATGATGAATACAACAGGTGTAGTAGACCTTACAGTGAAATGCTGAATACAACAGGTGTAGTACACCTTACAGTGAAATGCTGAATACAACAGGTGTAGTAGACCTTACAGTGAAATGCTGAATACAACAGGTGTAGTAGACCTCACAGTGAAATGCTGAATACAACAGTAGTAGACCTTAGAGGGGAGTGGTGGGACACAATGCATATATTATTATTATTATTAATATTATTATAATATGTCAAAAAGGTACGCAATCCACAGTAAAAAGATTCCTATATCGACATAACCTGAAAGGCCGCTCAGCAAGGAAGAAGCCACTGCTCCAAAACCGCCGTAAAAAAGCCAGACTATGGTTTGCAACTGCACATGGGGACAAAGATAGTACTTTTTGGAGAAATGTCCTCTGGTCTGATGAAACGAAAATAGAACTGTTTGTCCATAATGACCATCATTATGTTTGGAGGAAAAAGGGGGAGGCTTGCAACCCGAAAAACACCATCCCAACCGTGAATCACAGGGGTGGCAGCATCATGTTGTGGCGGTGCTTTTCTGCAGGAGGGTCTGGTGCACTTCACAAAATAGATGGCATCATGAGGTAGGAAATTTACGTGGATTTATCAAAGCAACATCTCAAGACATCAGTCAGGAAGTTAAAGCTTGGTCGCAAATGGGTCTTCCAAATGGACAATGACCCCAAGCATACTTTCAAAGTTGTGGCAAAATGGCTAAAGGAGAACAAAGTCAAGGTATTGGAGTGGCCATCACAAAGCCCTGACCTCAATCCTATAGAAAATGCATGGGCAGAACTGAAAAAGTGTGCGTGAGCAAAGAGGTAACCTGACTCAGTTACACCAGCTCTGTCAGGAGGCCTTACACCAGCTCTGTCAGGAGGAATGGGCCAACATTCACCCAACTTATTGTGGGAAGCTTGTGGAAGGCTACCTGAAACGTTTGACCCAAGTTAAACAATTTAAAGGCAATGCTACCAAATACTAATTGAGTGTATGTAAACTTCTGACCCACTGGGAATGTGATGAAAGAAATAAAAGCTGAAATAAGTCATATCTACTATTTCTCTGACGTTTCACGTTCTGAAAATAAAGTGGTGATGCTAACTGACCCAATTCAGGTAATTGTACTAGGATTAAATGTCAGGATTTGTGAAAAACTGAGTTGAAATGTATTTGGCTGAGGTATATTTAACCACCGACTTCAACTGTGTATATACACCTTTTCTGAAAGGCCTCAGAGTCTGCAACACCACTAAGCATCGGCACATCCAAGCAAGCGGCACCATGAAGACCAAGGACCTTTCCAAAAAGGTCAGGGACAAAGTTGTGGAGAAGTACAGATCAGGGCTGGGTTATAAAAAACACCTTGAACATCCCAAGGAGCACCATTAAATCCATTATTAAAATATTGAAAGAATATGGCATCACAACAAACCTGCTGTCAGGTGTGCGCTACTGGTAGCGAAGTCAGGTGCAGGAGAGCAGAGAGTTGTGAATAGGCGCACACTTTAATGAGGCAGGAGAAACCAACAGATGGACGCAACTGCGTCGAAACGTCCAGCCCATAGACAAAAGTGAAAAACGCGCAAAAGCAGTCACAATCATTTATGTTTAACAATAAACATGTGAACAAACAGGGTAAAAGCAAACCAGTCAACAATAAACACTTAACACAAACAATTCCACACAAAGACATGAGGAATAAATATATGTAGATTGATTGGGGAATGAAAACCAGGTGTGCAGAGAACAAGACAAAACAAATGGATACATGAAAAATGGAGCGGCGATGGCTAGAAAGCCGGTGACGTCGACCGCCGAACACCGCCTGAACAAGGAGAGGAGCCGACTTCGGCGGAAGTCATGATACCTGCCAAGAGAGTGCCGCCCACCAAAACTCACAGACCAGTCAAGGAAGGCATTAATCAGAGAGGCAACAAAGAGACCAAAGATAACCCTGAAGGAGCTGCAAAGCTCTACCGCAGAGATTGGAGTATTTGTCCATAGGACCACTTTCAGCCGTACACTCCACAGAGCTGGGCTTTACGGAAGAGTGGCCAGAAAAAAAGTAATTGCTTAAAGAAAAATATAAACAAACACATTTGGTGTTCGCCAAAAGGAATGTGGGAGACACCCCAAACATATGGAAGAAGGTACTCTGGTACTCTACTCTGGCGCAACCCCAACACCTCTCATCAACCCGAGAACACCATCTCCACAGTGAAGCATGATGGTGGCAGCATCATGCCGGGGAGATGTTTTTCATCAGCATGGACTGGGAAACTGGTCAGAATTGAAGGAATGATGGACGGCGCTAAATACAGGGAATTTCTTGAGGGAAACGTGTTTCAGTCTTCCAGAGATTTGTGACTGGGACAGAGGTTCACCTTCCAGCAGGACAATGACCCTGAGCATACTGCTAAAGCAAAGCTTGAATGGTTTAACAATCCAATTGAGAATCTGTGGAATGACTTAAAGATTGCTGTATATCAGCGGAACCCATCCAACTTGAAGGAGCTGGAGCAGTTTTGCCTTGAAGAATGGGAATAATTCCCAGTGGCTGGATGCGCCAAGCTTATAGAGACATACCCCAAGAGACTTGCAAAAGGTGGCTCTACGAAGTATTGACTTTGGGGGGGATGAACAGTTATGCACGCTCAAGTCTTATTTCTTGTTTGTTTCATAATAAAAAATATTTTGCATCTTCAAAGTGGTAGGCATGTTGTGTACATCAAATGATATTAACAGCCCCCCAAAAATCTATGTTAATTCCAGGTGGTAAGGCAACAAAATAGGAAAAATGCCAAGGGGGGGGGGTGAATACTTTGGCAAGCCACTGTAGCCTAGGCCTATAGTAATCAACACCACACTAACAGAACTTGATACTGAGTGTCCAGCAGAGAATCAGGGATTGGGGGCATCATCGAGCACACATGAGATACTATAACAAGCAACTCATTATCAACCCCTTAGCGATATGACATTAAATCTAAATTCAAATTTAAAATGGATGACCCTCCCCCATTTTCCTCTGGGTAATTGTGTACATTTCGACCACTCCCTTTTCGTCAACCATATGGATTTGAAGCTACCCCACCTAGCATCAGACTGACTGGTTCATTCTTTACTCCAGATATGTAGTGACAGTAATGTAGTGACAGTATTGTAGTGACAGTAATGTAGTGACACTAATGTAGTGACAGTATTGTTGTGACATTATTGTAGTGACAGTAATGTAGTGACAGTATTGTAGTGACAGTAATGTAGTGACAGTAATGTAGTGACACTAATGTAGTGACATTATTGTAGTGACAGTATTGTAGTGACAGTATTGTAGTGACAGTAATGTAGTGACAGTATTGTTGTGAGAGTATTGTAGTGACAGTAATGTAGTGACAGTAATGTTGTGACAGTAATGTTGTGACAGTGTTGTTGTGACAGTAATGTTGTGACAGTAATGTTGTGACAGTGTTGTTGTGACAGTATTGTAGTGACAGTATTGTAGTGACAGTATTGTAGTGACAGTATTGTAGTGACAGTAATGTAGTGACAGTAATGTTGTGACAGTAATGTTGTGACAGTAATGTAGTGACAGTAATGTTGTGACAGTAATGTTGTGACAGTGTTGTTGTGACAGTAATGTTGTGACAGTAATGTTGTGACAGTGTTGTTGTGACAGTATTGTAGTGACAGTAATGTAGTGACAGTATTGTTGTGACAGTATTGTTGTGACAGTATTGTTGTGACAGTAATGTTGTGACAGTGTTGTTGTGACAGTAATGTTGTGACAGTGTTGTTGTGACAGTAATGTTGTGACAGTGTTGTTGTGACAGTAATGTTGTGACAGTAATGTATTGACAGAATTGTTGTGTGTTCTGTGCAGGGCATGTTTTGATGAGCTTCAGACGAGTGGTGCCATCGTGTGGCTGGTGTTGGACTACCTGTGTGACGGTCTCTACATCTTGGACACAGCCGTCAGGCTACGCACAGGTCAGAGGTCAATTCTCCACAATTTGTTTCTGTCGTGTTTCTGTTCTCTTTCCTTGATTCCTCACATCCCCTGTTCTCACCTCCTGAAAGAGTCTGTCTGCCTACCCTGAGTCTGTCTGCCTACCCTGAATCTTTCTGCCTACCCTGAATCTGTCTGCCTACCCTGAATGTATCTGCCTACCCTGAGCCTGAGCCTGTGCCTAACTCTACCTGTTTGTTTATCAGGTTTCCTGGAGCAGGGTCTGTTGGTGAAGGACCTCTCTAAACTGAGAGACAGTTATCTGAAGACGGTTCAGTTTAAACTAGACCTGTTGTCTATCCTGCCTACTGACCTGTTCTACCTATCTCTGGGAATACACACTCCTCTCCTCCGCTTCAACAGACTGCTGCGGTTCAACCGCATGTTCGAGTTCTTCGACCGTACAGAGACCAGGACCAGTTACCCCAACGCCTTCCGCATCACTAACCTGGTCCTTTACATACTGGTATGTGCACACACACACACACACTGGTGAGAGATATGTGGTACACACACAAACTAACACATTTACACACACAAGCATGCATGTGTAACCAAGTTGAATTAGTTAAACTAACAGCTCAGCTAAAAATACCACCACCTGCGCCATTTTTTGGTGGCGCAGCTGTCTAAAGTGTTTCAAACAGGGTGGTCACATGGGTTTGCGAGGCTGAGGATTCAACATGGCATACCAGTTTGGGCTCATCAGGAAGGAAGCTAATACTGATAAGCAAACAGCATTAAACCAGTATATAAACACACACAGACTCTAACATCAAAAAGGAGCTGATCGTGGAAACGGGGGAGCGAGCACACCCATATCCACATCAATGTGGTTGTATTAGTTTCTCAGTGTCCACATTATTAAGGAATTATCTTGGTCCACACACACCCACACAGTAGTGAAGAGGGAACAACAGCGCCTCGTCCCGCTCACGAGGCTGAAAATATTTGCATGGGCCCTCGGATCTTCACAAGATTCTACAGCTGCATCGTGACTAGCTGCGCCACCGCTTGGTACGGCAACTGCAATGCACCCAACCGTAAGGCTGTTGTGACAGTAATGATGTGACTTCAAAGGGTGCTGTGAACGCCCAGTACATCACTGGGAAGGTGGTGTGAACGGCCCAGTACATCACTGGGAAGGTGGTCTGTGAACGGCCCAGTACATCACTGGGAAGGTGGCGTGATCGACCCAGTACATCACTGGGAAGGTGGTGTGATAGACCCAGTACATCACTGGGAAGGTGGCGTGATCGACCCAGTACATCACTGGGAAGGTGGTGTGAACGGCCCAGTACATCACTGGGAAGGTGGTGTGATCGACCCAGTACATCACTGGGCCCGAGTTCCCTTCCATCCAGTACCTCTATACCAGGAGGAGAGTCCAGCCACCCAACAGGACCCTGAACAGCTTCTACCCCCAAGCCATAGACCGCTCAATAGCTCATCAAATGGCTACCTCGGACTACCTGTATTGACCCTTTTTCCAGCGAACTCTTTTACACTCTGCCCACACACTCACACATACATACACACATACATATACTGACACCCCAACACACACACACTTGAGTAATTTAGCAGACCCTCTTATTCAGAGTGACTTACAAGTGCGATTAGGGTTAAGTGCCTTGCTCATGGGCACATCGGCAGATTTTTTACAAACCAGCAACCTTTCGGTTACTGGCCCAACACTCCTGACCGCTAGGCTACCTATCATTGGATTTAGGGTAAAAGTTGGATGAAAAAAATACTGAAATGCCCTTACGTTGATGACTTTTTGCAAATCCAATGAGTAATCTAATACCCTGAGTCTGTCTGCCACTGATTCAACGTTATCACATAGATTTGAGGGGTTGAATTGTCTAGGAAACAATCTTGATTCAACCATTTTTTGCCCAGTGGGTTGTTGGAAAAGGACCCATAGCTTTTCCTGTTAGTCTGTTAGTCTGATTACCTGTTGACTAATTCATGTTGATTTGATTTAAACCTGCTGTCTCTCCTCCAGGTGATCATCCACTGGAATGCCTGTATGTACTACTCCTTCTCCAAGGCCCTGGGACTGGGGTCTGACTCCTGGGTGTATCCCAACCAGACAACTCTGTCACGGGGTTACATCTACTGCCTCTACTGGTCCACCCTCACCCTCACCACCATAGGAGAGACACCGCCACCCGTACGAGATGAGGAGTTCCTCTTTGTGGTCTTTGACTTCCTGGTGAGTGTATAATGTAACCGTATACCATATACCCTATTCCATAAATAGTGTACAGTTTTATTTCTGACAAGGAACCAATTGACCTAGATAGTGGATTACTTTATGTCTGTAAATGTAAATATAAATGAATGTATTTATGTTTATTTCTAATTTAGTCTTTTAATCATTATATGTGTTATTGTTTTTACCATCGACGACCACTTTGCAAACAACCGTGTAAATTGTATGTAAATACATTCAAGTGATATCCTCTGGGTCCACATGGTATATTTTGTCATATGTCTGTTACTCAAAATTAATAATATTAAAATCAATATCCTAGATAGTGCTCTGTATTCCCTAGATAGTACACCTTATTCCCCAGATCAGATATACTCTTATGTAACAGGGTTATATTGGTGATTCCCTTTGCCACTTTATTGTTAAGCCAATGGGTTTTTGGTTTGAGTTTGTCTTGCCTTCACCTACTCAACATGGCATCTTATTGGCTGGTTTGCGTAGCTTGTTTACGAGGGGGGATGTTCCAGTTAGAATCGTCCCAGTGAACAAGCACCAAACCAGCGGTAAGTTGTTGGTTGCAAAGCACCGTACGTCAAAAGGGATTTTATGCTCCCAAGTGATGATTTAAATGTACAATTTATATCAAATTGTTTGTAAATGTTCACACACAAGATGCAGCGGTTTTTGGAGAATATTTGTTGTGCATTTGGTTGTAAAGAATTCCCGCCAGTACTAGCTAGCAACTTACTGTGTCTGGTGGGGGGGGGGGGTTCATATAGTTTGTACAGTGCGTGAGTGCAGAGTTGGATGGTGAGACGTGCATTGCATGACGTGCAATTTTGTGCCGTTCCTAACAGAATAAAGCTACATGACTGGTGCTACATATTGGAGTTCAGTGTCGATGACTGATTGTACACAACGCCAGAAGAGTACTGTTACATGTTAACTAACCGCCAGAAGAGTACTGTTACATGTTAACTAACCTCCAGAAGAGTACTGTTACATGTTAACTAACCTCCAGAAGAGTACTGTTACATGTTAACTAACCTCCAGAAGAGTACTGTTACATGTTAACTAACCGCCAGAAGAGTACTGTTACATGTTAACTAACCTCCAGAAGAGTACTGTTACATGTTAACTAACCTCCAGAAGAGTACTGTTACATGTTAACTAACCTCCAGAAGAGTACTGTTACATGTTAACTAACCTCCAGAAGAGTACTGTTACATGTTAACTAACCTCCAGAAGAGTACTGTTACATGTTAACTAACCTCCAGAAGAGTACTGTTACATGTTAACTAACCTCCAGAAGAGTACTGTTACATGTTAACTAACCTCCAGAAGAGTACTGTTACATGTTAACTAACCTCCAGAAGAGTACTGTTACATGTTAACTAACCTCCAGAAGAGTACTGTTACACTTAGGAAAAAGTGTTCCAAAATGGTCCTTTTTGTTTCCAGGGAGAATCCTTTTTTTGGTTCCAGGTAGAACCCTCTGTGGAAACTTTCACATATTGGGTGTCTTAATCCTAGAATATTAACATATTGGGTGTCTTAATCCTAGAATATGAACATATTGGGTGTCTTAATCCTAGAATATTAACATATTGGGTGTCTTAATCCTAGAATATTAACATATTGGGTGTCTTAATCCTAGAATATTAACATATTGGGTGTCTTAATCCTAGAATATTAACATATTGGGTGTCTTAATCCTAGAATATTAACATATTGGGTGTCTTAATCCTAGAATATTAACATATTGGGTGTCTTAATCCTAGAATATTAACATATTGGGTGTCTTAATCCTAGAATATTAACATATTGGGTGTCTTAATCCTAGAATATTAACATATTGGGTGTCTTAATCCTAGAATATGAACATATTGGGTGTCTTAATCCTAGAATATTAACATATTGGGTGTCTTAATCCTAGAATATTAACATATTGGGTGTCTTAATCCTAGAATATTAACATATTGGGTGTCTTAATCCTAGAATATTAACATATTGGGTGTCTTAATCCTAGAATATTAACATATTGGGTGCCTTAATCCTAGAATATTAACATATTGGGTGCCTTAATCCTAGAATATTAACATATTGGGTGCCTTAATCCTAGAATATTAACATATTGGGTTTCTTAATCCTAGAATATTAACATATTGGGTATGTTTATTTTAGGTAGGCGTGTTGATCTTCGCCAGCATCGTGGGGAACGTGGGAGCCATGATCTCCAATATGAACGCTACGCGGGCAGAGTTCCAGAGCCGCATCGACCAGGTCAAACACTACATGCAGTTCAGACACGTCAGCCGTGACCTGGAGCACCGTGTCATTCGCTGGTTCGACTACCTCTGGACCAATCAGAAGGCGGTAGACGAACAGGAAGTTCTGAAGAGCCTGCCCAATAAACTGAGGGCTGAGATCGCTATCAATGTGCACCTGGAAACTTTAAAGAAGGTAGAACACACACATGCACAGACACACACTCACACACATACTCGCACACACTTGTTGTCCCATCTCCTCGCCTCCCTCTCTTTCTCTCTCCCCGTCTCTCGAGGTGTGCAACTTCCATGACTGTGAGGAAGTAGAGTTGGTATTGAAGCTGTTTCTGCTTCTCTCTTTCTCTCTCTCTCTCTGCCTCTCTCACGGCCTCTCTCTCGGACTGCCTGCCTCTCTCCTCCTCTCTCTTCTCCTCCTCTCTCTCTCTGTTCCCCCCTCTCCCCCACTCGTCTAGGTGCGTATCTTCCAGGACTGTGAAGCAGGCCTGCTAGTAGAGTTGGTATTGAAGCTGCGTCCCCAGGTCTTCTCTCCAGGAGATTATATCTGTCGTAAAGGAGATATTGGGAAGGAGATGTACATTATTAAAGATGGCCGCTTGGCGGTGGTGGGAGATGATGGAGCTACTCAGCTGGCCATGCTCACTTCAGGAAGCTGCTTCGGGGAGATCAGGTAGGTGGGAGTGTGTTGCACGACTGTGAGTGTTTCTGTCTAATTGTTGTTACATAAACACCATAATGTTTGTGTGTTTTCCTCTGTCAGCATCCTGAACATCCGGGGCAGTAAGATGGGAAACAGGAGAACAGCTAACATCCGTAGCCTTGGTTACTCTGACCTGTTCTGTCTGTCTAAGAGAGATCTGACCGAGGCACTCAGTGACTTCCCTCATGCTAGAACCCAGTTGGAGCAGAGGGGGCGGGATATCCTCAGGAAGGAGGGGCTACTGGATGAAGTGGGAGGAGATAGCCTGGGAGTGGAGGAAATGGAGGAGAAGGTGTGTGTTTGTTTGTTTGTAAGGAAGCACAACATGCATAGCAAGATGATTGAGATGGACACATTAAAGACCTATGTGTTTCCTGAATGGCCCCATAGGACTCTAGCCTCAAGGAGTGTCCCGATAGGACTCTAGCCTCAAGGAGTGCCCCCATAGGACTCTAACCTCAAGGAGTGTCCCGATAGGACTCTAACCTCAAGGAGTGTCCCCATAGGACTCTAGCCTCAAGGAGTGCCCCCATCGGACTCTAACCTCAAGGAGTGTCCCGATAGGACTCTAACCTCAAGGAGTGTCCCGATAGGACTCTAACCTCAAGGAGTGTCCCCATAGGACTCTAACCTCAAGGAGTGTCCCGATAGGACTCTAACCTCAAGGAGTGTCCCCATAGGACTCTAGCCTCAAGGAGTGTCCCGATAGGACTCTAACCTCAAGGAGTGTCCCCATAGGACTCTAGCCTCAAGGAGTGCCCCCATCGGACTCTAACCTCAAGGAGTGTCCCCATAGGACTCTAACCTCAAGGAGTGTCCCCATAGGACTCTAACCTCAAGGAGTGCACTGCTAAGAGTATACGGAATACTAATTTTCCTCATGGGCCTCACATGGAAGAGTGTGTGAACCGAGTGTTTGAACTGGGTACAGAATTCCAATTCTAATCAACATCATCTTAACTACTGTCCTCTTATAGGTGGAGAAGTTGGAGGCGTGTGTGGATCGTCTCCAGACGCGGTTGGCACGTTTACAAATGGAGTATGCCACCGCGCAGCAACGTCTGAAGCAGCGAATCACGGCTCTGGAACACAGCGTCGGCACCACGGTTACCGTCGGAAGCGGTTTCCTGTCCGACGCCGATGGCAATGAGAGTGGCGGTGACGACGGAGCACGCAGTGAGATCAACATCAGACTGTGACAACAACGCTGTATCGCCATAGAGACAGCTGGAAGAGCGTTTATCTTATTTGCTCTGTTTTATTTAGTTAGATTGAATATTTTGTGGCAGATTTGATATCTGTTGTTGTTGTTGTTTTCGTCTGTCAGCAGGGTGTCGCTGTGTTTAATGATGGTGTAACGCTGAGTCTACCTGTAAACTACTGTATGTTCAACAATGTAAAAACAAAACTGTCTCTTGAAAAACATGTTGAACAAATTATTTCACCTTAAATTCCTGTTAATGACAACCCAAATAATAACTTCCAATAGTTTTTTTTAACTTGATGGTCATTTTTTTAAATACCAACAGGAAATAACAGCTCTCTACCAGGCGGTTGAGAAGTCAACAGGAAATAACAGAGCTCTCTACCAGGCAGTTGAGAAGTCAACAGGAAATAACAGAGCTCTCTACCAGGCGGTTGAGAAGTCAACAGGAAATAACAGAGCTCTCTACCAGGCGGTTGAGAAGTCAACAGGAAATAACAGAGCTCTCTACCAGGCGGTTGAGAAGTCAACAGGAAATAACAGAGCTCTCTACCAGGCGGTTGAGAAGTCAACAGGAAATAACAGAGCTCTCTACCAGGCGGTTGAGAAGTCAACAGGAAATAACAGCTCTCTACCAGGCGGTTGAGAAGTCAACAGGAAATAACAGAGCTCTCTACCAGGCGGTTGAGAAGTCAACAGGAAATAACAGAGCTCTCTACCAGGCGGTTGAGAAGTCAACAGGAAATAACAGAGCTCTCTAAGAGGCGGTTGAGAAGTCAACAGGAAATAACAGAACTCTCTACCAGGCAGTTGAGAAGTCAACAGGAAATAACAGCTCTCTACCAGGCGGTTGAGAAGTCAACAGGAAATAACAGCTCTCTACCAGGCGGTTGAGAAGTCAACAGGAAGTAACAGCTCTCTACCAGGCGGTTGAGAAGTCAACAGGAAATAACAGAGCTCTCTACCAGGCGGTTGAGAAGTCAACAGGAAATAACAGAGCTCTCTACCAGGCAGTTGAGAAGTCAACAGGAAATAACAGAGCTCTCTACCAGGCAGTTGAGAAGTCAACAGGAAATAACAGAGCTCTCTACCAGGCAGTTGAGAAGTCAACAGGAAATAACAGAGCTCTCTCTACCAGGCAGTTGAGAAGTCAACAGGAAATAACAGAGCTCTCTACCAGGCAGTTGAGAAGTCAACAGGAAATAACAGAGCTCTCTACCAGGCAGTTGAGAAGTCAACAGGAAATAACAGAGCTGTGATACAGCCTGGATTTGAACCGGGGAATGTAGTGATGCCTCTTGCACTGAGATGCAGTGCCTTAGACCGCTGCTCCACATACATATCAGTACATACACACAACAAGTAGGTGTTAGAGGAATTCTAAATTCCTATATGTTTTGTAGCCAAAACCAAATTCACACTATATCTATTTCATAATAAGTTGTAAATTTATCATTTGCATGAAATAGATAGAGACCAGTCTTAAAAACAAGTTCAGCATTTATTCTTGATGAGTACTGACCCAAAATACAAAGAACATTTCATTTGAAAGAGAAGATCAAAATGACGTCATCAGTTCTCACACTTTCTCCGATCCACACAATAGCGCAGTGTCTTCAGGTCTGGAGATTTTCTTCTACTCCCCTCATAAAACAAACATTCCAATCTGTCTAAAAGATGTACTCTTCTCCACTAATGGAACATCAAAGACCATTTTTATCTGTCTAAAGAGATATACTCTCCTTCTCCCTTAAACCCGCAAGGTACAGATAAGTAATCCTTCTCACCCCCCCCCCTTAAAAGATTTAGATGCACTATTGTAAAGTGACTGTTCTACTGGATGTCATAAGGTGAATGCACCAATTTGTAAGTCGCTCTGGATAAGAGCGTCTGCTAAATGACTTAAATGTAAATGTAATGACTGAAATGTTTTACATTTTCAGTCCTAGTTTAACAAAAAACCCATAAATTTCATACCACAACATAATAGTATTAAAAATAATGGTTCTAATTTAACCTGTTACTCCCAACCCCTACTTTTTCGAACATTCTGTTAAAAATCGCGCAACATTTCAGCGCCCTGCTACTCATGCCAGGAATATAGTATATGCATATGATTAGTATGTGTGGATAGAAAACACTCAGACGTTTATAAAACTGGTTAAATCACGGCTGTGACTATAACAGAACGTGTGTTTCATCGAAAAGTGCAGGAAAATCTGATCACTGAAAATGGGAAAATATATCCATGCGCCACTTCAACCAATTGTTAAATGTGAACCACATTAAATGGGGCCGAGGTTGCAATACCTACAGCTTCCACACGATGTCAACAGTCTTGTCATTTGCCTACGATTTGTTTCTTGGTCAAACAGACACAAGGTAGCGCCTTTCTTCCGGTCTCCGACCGGATATTTTGGTTGAGATTTACCCGGACATTATTTCCAGACGTACAGCTATAGAATATACATCACCTCGTGATCAATTTTTAATCGCTTATTAACGTTTACTAATACCTAAAGTTGCATTACAAAAGTATTTCGAAGTGTTTTGTGAAAGTTTATCGTTGACTTTTTTAATTAAAAAAAATGACATTACGTTATAAAACGCTATTTTTTTCGTTGATCACACAGTCTTCATAGATCGATATCTAGGCTATATATGGACCGATTTAATCGAAAAAAAGACCCAATAGCGATGTTTATGGGACATTTAGGAGTGCCAACAAAGAAGATGGTCAAAGGTAATGAATGTTTTATATTTTATTTGTGCGTTTTGTGTAGCGCCGACTATGCTAATTATTTTGTTTACGTCCCCTGCGGGTCTTTTGGGGTGTTACATGCTATTAGATAATAGCTTCTCATGCTTTTGCCGAAAAGCATTTAAAAAATCTGACTTGTTGCCTGGATTCACAACGAGTGTAGCTTTAATTCAATACCCTGCATGTGTATTTTAATGAATGTTTGAGTTTTAACGAGTGCTATTAGCATTTAGCGTAGCGCATTTGCATTTCCAGATGTCTAGATGGGACGCCTGCTTGTCAGGTAGGAGCAAGAGGTTAAATGTATACATAATTAGTCATTTCAACTATAATTTCCTCCAACAGTAGGTCACATGGAGGAGAGTCGTTGTGCCATGAGGGAAAGGGAAAGGGGGATACCTTGTCAGTTGTACAACTGAATGCATTCAACTGAAATGAGTTGTTGTTTTATTCGTTTTTGAAACCAGGTATGCTGCTCACTATATAAGAAGGGAGTCCCATGCACTCATGGCTCTGTATAATACTTTATGTTTCCTTGAATTTGTTCTGGACCTGGGGTCTGTGAAAAGACCTCTGGTGTCATGTTTGCTGGGATAAGTGTGTGTGTCAGTGCTGTGTGGAACCTGACTATGCAAACAATTTTGAATTTCCTTCACATTAATGTTTCTTATAAAAACAAAATGTGACGCAGTCAGTCTTCCTCGACTCTTAGCCGAGAGAGACTGGCATGCACGGTGTTGATACAGTATAGCCATCTGATTACGATGAAGAGCAAGACGTGCAGCTCTATTCTGGATCAGCTGCAGCTTAACTAGGTATTTTATTGCAGCACTTGACCATATGACTGGACAATAATCAAGATAAGATAAAAACTAGAGCCTGCAGAACTTGCTTTGTGGTGTGTGGTGTCAAAAAAGCAAAGCATTTTTTCTCCCCATCTTTACAACCATTGAATCAATATATTTTGACCATGACGGTTTACAATTTAAGGTAATATCAAGTAATTTAGTCTCCTCAATTTGTTCAACAACTACACCATTCATTACCAGATTCACCTGAGGTCTAGAACTTAAAACCAGTTAGAGATAGGGGGCAGTATTTCCACTTTGGATGAATTGCATGCCCATAGTGAACTGCATCAAAATCTGTCCTAAATTGCTAATATATGCAAATTAGTATTACTATTGGATAGAAAAAAACTCTGAAGTTTCTAAAACTGTTTGAATTATGTCTGTGAGTATAACAGAACTCACAGGGCAGGCAATCTTCCAAACAAGTTTTGAAATCCTGAAAGTTGATTTTAGTGATTGATTTTTTTTTTATCCTGCTTTTGTGATTTTTATCTTTTGCTGGAAAACATGGCTACGTTTTTCTTTGGTTTGGTGGTGGTCTAACATAAATATATGTTGTGTTTTCGCCGTAAAACATTTAAAAAATCTGACACGCTGGGTAGATGACCAAGGTGTTTATCTTTCATTTGAGGCATTGGACTTGTTAATGTGTGGAGGATAAATATTTCTAAAGAATATTTTTGCATTCCCTGTGCCACCTTTTCAGCTGAACGGGGGGTGGAGTTCATGTAGGGGAACCCATCGCCTTAGGAATGATTTGTACCAAATACAATACTCTTAGTTTTACAGATGTTCAGGACCAGTTTATTACTGGCCACCCATTCCAAAACAGACCTCAACTCTTTGTTACTGATGGGTATATGGTTGAATCATCAGTATACATAGACACACATGCGTTGTTTAATGCCAGTGTCAGGTCATTGGTAAAAAGTAGAAAAGAGAAGAGGGCCTAGAGAGCTGCCCTGCGGTACACCCCACTTTACATGTTTGACATTAGAGAAGCTTCCATTAAAGAAAACCCTCTGTTCTATTAGATAGCTCTCAATCCACGATATGGCAGAGGTTGAAAACCCATAACACACGCTTTCTCATTATTGACCATAGGTTATAGTATATTGTCGACAATTCAATCATACTTTTCACCAAAATAAGTATATAAAAAATAAAAGTACCTTATTCTTAGTCTACCTTTTATTGACATATCAACCACTTGTTTGAGCACAGATTATTTTTTATCTATCTTTTTTTATTTTTGGTCTTTTTTCTTTTTGGTCTTTTAAATTGGTACTTTTTATTTTAATATTCATACTCTTCAATGTCTCTACTAACAGGAATGGTTTTACAGACTGGAATATGTTCTGGGATTCTTCAAATGGCATTGAGCAGTACATCACATCAAGCACTGGCTTCGTCAATAAGTGTGTCGACGACTTTGCACACACAGTGACTGTACGTACATACCCCAACCAGAAGCCATGGTTGGGGTAACATTCGCACTGAGCTAAAGGGTAGAGCTGCCGCTTTCTGACAAACCATCAAACAGACAAAGCGTCAATATAAAACTAAGATCGAATCGTACAACACCGGCTCCTATTCTCGTCGGATGTGGCAGGGCTTGCAAACTATAACAGACTACAAAGGAAAGCACAAACGAGAGCTGCCCAGTGACATGAGCATAAATAACTTCTATGTTCGCTTCGAGGCAAGTAACACTGAAACATGCATGAGAGCATCAGCAGTTCCGGACGACTGTGTGATCCTGCTTACCGCAGCCAATGTGAGTAAGACCTTTAAACGGGTCAACATTCACACAGCCGCAGGGGCAGATGGACTACCAGGACGTGTACTCCGAGCATGAGCTGACCAACTGGCAAGTGTCTTCACTGACATTTTCAACCGCTCCCTGACTGAGTTTGTAATACCAACATCCTTCAAGTAGACCACCATAGTATTCTTGGGCACAGGGAGTAAGGTAACCTGCCTAAATGACTACCGACCCATAGCCATGAAATGCTTTGAAAGGCTGGTCATGGCTCACATCAACACCATTATCCCAGAAACCCTAGACACGCCCCAACAGATCCACAGATGATGCATTCTCTATTGCACTCCACACTGCCCTTTCACACCTGAGAATGCTGTTAATTGACTACAGCTCCGCGTTCAACACCATAGTGTCCTCAAAGCTCATCACTAAGCTTCTTATGGCTAGGGGTTCCGCTCGACAACATTCCGCTGAAAAGGCAGCGTGCGAAATTCAAAAATATTTTTTTGAAATATGCAACTTTCACACATTAACAAGTCCAATACACCAAAATGAAAGATAAACTTCTTGTTAATCTCCCCATCTACTAATCTGGTACGGGTATACCAATAAATTGGAGTGATCCAATATAGTGAAACATAATGAAGGTTATGTATGTAACCACGGTTATGAGCTATATGAATCACTCAAATCCTCTACGGTGCTAGAGGCGCCTCAATGATGTGGAGAACGTTTGTCGCTGCCATGGGGTCTATATATATAGGGGCGGACCCCAGCCGTAACACAGGTGTACACGGGAGTAAATCGGTAAGTCCTCACCTCGGACGTATCCCTCCGCCGGGGAGTAACACATATATAATGGAGTGGTCCATATAGCTCACATAACCTTGGTTACATACGTAACCTTTATTTTACATCACTAAATAATGATGACCAATACAGATTAAACTGGTTTTACATCACTAAATAATGATGACCAATACAGATGAAACTGGTTTTACTTTAGTAAATAATGATGACCAATACAGATTAAACTGGTTTTATTTTACTAAATAATGATGACCAATACAGATGAAACTGGTTTTACTTTAGTAAATAATGATGACCAATACAGATTAAACTGGTTTTACATCACTAAATAATGATGACCAATACAGATTAAACTGGTTTTATTTTACTAAATAATGATGACCAATACAGATGAAACTGGTTTTACTTTACTAAATAATGATGACCAATACAAATTAAACTGGTTTTACGTCACTAAATAATGATGACCAATACAGATTAAACTGGTTTTACTTTAGTAAATAATGATGACCAATACAAATTAAACTGGTTTTACGTCACTAAATAATGATGACCAATACAAATTAAACTGGTTTTACGTCACTAAATAATGATGACCAATACAAATTAAACTGGTTTTACGTCACTAAATAATGATGACCAATACAAATTAAACTGGTTTTATTTTACTAAATAATGATGACCAATACAGATGAAACTGGTTTTACTTTAGTAAATAATGATGACCAATACAGATTAAACTGGTTTTATTTTACTAAATAATGATGACCAATACAGATTAAACTGGTTTTACTTTAGTAAATAATGATGACCAATACAGATTAAACTGGTTTTATTTTACTAAATAATGATGACCAATACAAATTAAACTGGTTTTACGTCACTAAATAATGATGACCAATACAGATTAAACTGGTTTTATTTTACTAAATAATGATGACCAATACAGATTAAACTGGTTTTATTTTACTAAATAATGATGACCAATACAAATTAAACTGGTTTTACTTTAGTAAATAATGATGACCAATACAGATTAAACTGGTTTTACATCACTAAATAATGATGACCAATACAGATTAAACTGGTTTTACATCACTAAATAATGATGACCAATACAGATTAAACTGGTTTTATTTTACTAAATAATGATGACCAATACAGATTAAACTGGTTTTACGTCACTAAATAAT
>NC_068450.1:3048551-3051051 GCF_023373465.1 Oncorhynchus keta | reverse complement strand
ATTGTCTTAGTAATAGTAGTTAGTAATAGTAGTTAGTAATAGTATTGTCTTAGTAATAGTAGTTAGTAATAGTAGTTAGTAATAGTATTGCCTTAGTAATAGTAGTTAGTAATAGTAGTTAGTAATACTAATGTCTTAGTATGTTAGTATGATGGGAGGTAGACAGAGTACTGACAGTAATGGTAATGGTAATGTCTTAGTAATAATATTATCTTAGTAACAGTAGTTAGTAATAGTAGTTAGTAATAGTAGTTAGTAATGGTAATGTCTTAGTAATAGTAGTTAGTAGTTAGTAATAGTATTGTCTTAGTAATAGTAGTTAGTAATAGTATTGTCTTAGTAATAGTAGTTAGTAACAGTAATATCTTGGTAATAGTAGTTAGTAATAGTAATATCTTAGTAATACTAGGTAGAATTAGTAGTTAGTAATAGTATTGTCTTAGTAATATTAATGTCTTGCTAATAGTAGTTAGTAATAGTAGTTAGTAATGGTAATGTCTTAGTAATAGTAGTTAGTAATAGTATTGTCTTAGTAATAATAGTTAGTAATAGTATTGTCTTAGTAATAGTAATATCGTAGTAATAATAGTTAGTAATATTATTTCTATTAATAGTAATATCTTGGTAATAGTAGGTTGTAATAGTAATGTCTTGGTAATAGTAGTTAGTAATAGTATTGTCTTAGTAACGGTAGTTAGTAATAGTAATATCTTAGTAATAATATGTATAATTAGTAGTTAGTAATATGATTGTCTTAGTAATAGTAGGTAGTAATAATATCGTCTTAGCAATAGTAGGTAGTAATAATATTGTCTTAGTAATAGTAGTTCGTAACAGTAATATCTTGGTAATAGTAGTTAGTAATAGTAATATCTTAGTAATACTAGGTAGAATAAGTAGTTAGTAATAGTATTGTCTCAGTAATAGTAGTTAGTAACAGTAATGTCTTGGTAATAGTAGTTAGTAACAGTAATATATTGGTAATAGTAGTTAGTAACAATAATATATTGGTAATAGTAGGTGGTAATAAGAATATCTTGGTAATAGTAGTTAGTAATAGTAGTTAGTAATAGTAATATCTTAGTAACAGTAGTTAGTAATGGTAATGTCTTAGTAATAGTTTTGACAAGGTAATAGTAGTTAGTAATAGTAGTTAGTAATAGTAGTTAGTAACAGTAATATCTTGGTAATAGTAGTTAGTAATAGTATTATCTTAGTAACAGTAGTTAGTAATAGTAATGTCGTAGTAACAGTAGTAAGTAATGGTAATGTCTTAGTAATAGTAGTTAGTAATAGTATTATCGTAGTAACAGTAGTAAGTAATGGTAATGTCTTAGTAATAGTAGTTAATAATAGTATTATCTTAGTAATAGTAGTTAGTAATAGTATTATCTTAGTAGTTAGTAATAGTAGTTAGTAATGGTAATGTCTTAGTAATAGTAGTTAGTAATAGTAATGTCTTAGTAATAGTAGTTAGTAATAGTAGTTAGTAATAGTATTGTCTTAGTAATAGTTGTTAGTAATAGTATCGTCTTAGTAATAGTAGTTAGTAATAGTATTGTCTTAGTAATAGTAGTTAGTAATAGTAGTTAGTAATAGTATCGTCTTAGTAATAGTAGTTAGTAATAGTAGTTAGTAACAGTAATATCTTGGTAATAGTAGTTAGTAATAGTATTATCTTAGTAACAGTAGTTAGTAATAGTAATGTCGTAGTAACAGTAGTAAGTAATGGTAATGTCTTAGTAATAGTAGTTAATAATAGTATTATCTTAGTAATAGTAGTTAGTAATAGTATTATCTTAGTAACAGTAGTTAGTAATAGTAGTTAGTAATAGTAGTTAGTAATGGTAATGTCTTAGTAATAGTAGTTAGTAATAGTAATGTCATAGTAATAGTAGTTAGTAATAGTAGTTAGTAATAGTAGTTAGTAATGGTAATGTCTTAGTAATAGTAGTTAGTAATAGTATTATCTTAGTAACAGTAGTTAGTAATAGTATTATCTTAGTAACAGTAGTTAGTAATAGTATTATCTTAGTAACAATAGTTAGTAATAGTAATATCGTAGTAACAGTAGTAAGTAATGGTAATGTCTTAGTAATAGTAGTTAGTAATAGTATTATCTTAGTAACAGTAGTAAGTAATGGTAATGTCTTAGTAACAGTAGTCAGTAATAGTAATATCGTAGTAACAGTAGTAAGTAATGGTAATGTCTTAGTAATAGTAGTTAGTAATAGTATTATCTTAGTAACAGTAGTTAGTAATAGTAGTTAGTAATGGTAATGTCTTAGTAATAGTAGTTAGTAATAGTATCGTCTTAGTAATAGTAGTTAGTAATAGTATTGTCTTAGTAATAGTAGTTAGTAATAGTAGTTAGTAATAGTATCGTCTTAGTAATAGTAGTTAGTAATAGTAGTTAGTAATGGTAATGTCTTAGTAATAGTAGTTAGTAATAGTATTATCTTAGTAACAGTAGTAAGTAATGGTAATGTCTTAGTAACAG